>NC_084973.1:17522822-17716850 GCF_963691925.1 Scomber scombrus
CCAACATGGTCTCTCTATAAAACTGGATGAGACACATTGCGGCAAAAAGTGGTTGAACTACTCTGTGGACATACAATTCCAATACATTCAAAAAAATCTCTGAAAATAGTCGCTTTAAAAAAACAAACATAAAACTTTGAAAATCTGTGTTAGCTCCAACTATGATACTTCAGGGCCCGAACACTCGGTGGAGCCTAAAGATACTGCCTGTTTAAGAGTGGAGTCACTTGAAAATTTAATTCATGCACTTTGTTTGCTCTGGTGTTCTGTGTTTTATTTATTTGTTCAAGATTTATTTGGCAGGGACAGTACACAACAATCAACATTTTAGTTCACACTGCAATGTAAATGTTTCAGTTAGCCAAGAGGCTAGTTTTCAGCAGTAGTCCCTCGGCAGGTCAACAACTTAGGTAACCACAATTAAAAAGAAGAGAAACAACAAAGAAATGACATTAAAACAAACATTAAATTAAATGTTCTAAATGTCTATTTGTTTTTTTTTCACTATGGAAATGATGGCAATGTGACAAGATAATAAACACTCTTGAATTAATTCACAGAGGAGGCAGTACAAAGAACTGCTAAAAATAAAAAAATAACTGAAGGATTTTGTCTATTATTGTCATAAGTGTTATTGACTTTTACGTCAATTCTAAACTCCTGAGTTCTTTTCTCAAAACCTCTCGTCCAATTGCAAATGCCATCTAGCAATGTGCAATGATGCATTCAACCATTCTGGCGCCTGACTACAAAATCTGCC
Organism: Scomber scombrus; assembly: GCF_963691925.1. NCBI lineage: Eukaryota > Metazoa > Chordata > Actinopteri > Scombriformes > Scombridae > Scomber > Scomber scombrus. Next base: position 17,523,583 of record NC_084973.1, read on the forward strand.
TGCTGTAATTGCCTAAAACATTTTCTCTCCTCTATCTCTCAGGCATTCAGTTAATACATCTTGTATCTGATAGTGTTTCCACATTGTTTCTTTGCCTTAGCAGAGGTGGATGTTTGCTTTTCATGGGTGTGAAGGGTCTTGACTGTAATTTAATTGGATTGTGCCGTTTTTGTGGAAATCGTTCCAGGCTCTGGAAGAAAATTATCCATGAATGAGTAGAAATGCAGATTACGCACATACCAACACAACACACACAGATAACAGAGGCACAACACCGAAATACACATGCACACATAAACACATGGAAACAAAATAATCAGCTGTCATCTGTCCTGCTTGTGTTGAGCTCTCTCTTCACGGCAGCCTTTTTGCTTCACTGCTTTACTGACTCAACATCACTTTAAGCAGTTTGGACATTCCAATATTTTCACTCTCAGTAAGTGTTTTGTGATCACTCTCTTTGTCAGTTTCTCCATCTGTCACTCACTCTCATTTCTTCTCTTGTTGTTGTCTTTTTTCATTTTCCTAATCTTTTCTGTCCAGCAGACTATCTATTTCCCATACGTATCCTCATCCAATTAGTTTTTCCTGCATTTACACTGAATAATATTTGGCTAACATCTGAATCATGAAGCTGCCTTTTCTTGTCTTCTCCTTTTGATTGATAACTTTTAGTGTACTGAAAACCTTTGACTGATAAATATTACAGACATAGACATATTTCTTGCTTTAACAACAGTGGTCTTTTTCTGCTTTTTCTTTTTTGTGTTTTTGCACTTCTAAATACAATCTTAATTAATGTTAAACTAATTAATGTAGCATACTAAAGAGTAAAAGTCTGTCAGTTATGTTATGTTGCCTAGTAGCCAACCTATTAGCCAGCTAGTTTATTACTACATTTAGGATCCCAGTTGTCCTTTCATAGCATCATTCATTTGGGATTGCATACATGCATTGCGCCAAACTTACACGTTAGTATGAAGCAGTAATTAGAGAAGTAAGTAGGAAGTACTGCAACACGAGGTAGTAGAAGTGAGAAAAGCTCAGCTCTTTTCAGAGGGCACACACATACTTTACATACACACACTCACCGCTGCAGACTGAGGACCGCCAAAGCAGTTGGCTAAACTGGTAGGGCAATTCATCAGACAGACACGCACACACTCAAAGAGAGAGAGTTTATAAAAGAAGCAATAAGATAGACACAGGTTACAAGAGATGTTGAGAGAGAAATTGTGCCGGTAGTATTTGGAATGGAATAAAACTACTGTAAAAGTGAATTATAGACAAATAACAAGGAAATAACAAAAGGATAAAGATGAGATGGAGTACAGCTTGATGGAATTCCCACCTTACCAAACTTTCCCTCCAGCAATTTTTTTGTATTTTTAGTAAACTACATCATGCAACCAAACTACCATCCCAAAAAGGCCATTTCTAGAATATTACCAAAAATATCCGAAATAAAGCAACATCTACACTTTTTCTTAACATAGATCATCTAGACACAGTGTGATTACTAGTTCAGCTGTACCAGATATTTCATATATTCAATAGAAATATCATTTCATAACCCTATTTTATAACCCTTTAGGACCCAAAACTTCTGTTCCAAAAATGCCAGTGTTGCTAAATGATAAATGGGTCAATGACGTATAAGGATTTTCAACAACTCAATTTTAGAATAAAAAAACAAGCATATCTAATGCAGTAGTTCAAACATTCAGAATGTTGTGTACCTGTAAATTCATATTACAATTTGAAAGTGATTTTAGTGGGGTTTTTTCAAGATTAATTGGCACTGGCCTGAAAAAAAAGTCATTTGGTGCGACCATGATTCATCTTGAAATATCTTATCTAAATAAAAGATCATCATTTACAAACATTTAAAAAAAATTCAAATACTTTTTTTCCAAACACTTTATATTACTGAAAACTTGTAAAAGAAGATGTGAAGCATGTTAAGTAAATTGATTTATTTCAAGATGAATCATGGTCGCACCACATGACTCTTTTTAAGGCCAGTGCTAATTAATCTTGAAAAACCCCCACTAAAATCACTTAATTTCAAATGTATAATATGGATCTTCAGGTACACAACATTCTGAATGTTTGAACTACTGCATTAGATATGCTTGTTTTTTATTATTCTACAATTGAGTTGTTCTAAATCCTTATACGTCATTGACCCAAATATATCATTCAAAGAAAACCTCAAATGGCAGAAAGTTGACAACATTTGGGCAGTGAGTCCCCCGGTTGTCCCGTTTTCGTGGACCAACATAGCTGTGATACGTTTTGCTGTGAGACTGGGTTGGATATCTTGATGTATGTGATTTCTTATTTCCCCATGACTGTTTTTTATTCACCTTAACGTGTTGTCTAAGTTAAAGGTGCTCTTACTGTAATGACTGTACACTGCAGTCCCTTGTCAGTTCTATTTCTGGTGGATTCACACAATATAGAGTAGAGGAAGGCTAATTCTTTTTTAATTGATTTTGACTGGTTTAAACCCCAATTAAGGTGCTCAATTTTAGAAGGCCCCAGTTTTACAGCTTTTCTTTGTAGAATCCACTCATCTTGAAAATGTCTCTCTGGTTCAAAAGTTGATTAGATAAAAGTTTAACAGACTTTAATCTTTGGAGTGCCCATGCCACCTAATTGGCTGGTTTGCATTCTGCAGAGGGCAACATGAGTCATAACAGACAAGCTCAGCTGACATGTCCGATAAATCATCTGGAACAGCAGTTCTGAGTTGTGTTTGGGCTAGTTCCCATTTGTTTTAACATTTACCAATGGAGATAGTTAGTAAGACATAGTTATTTCTGAGTCATATGGATATGTCAGCCATTTCACACCATCCTAAAATGTTTTCAATTGTGTAACAACTCACTTGTTGCAGCCAGAATTGAGTTGAATTGAGTTGAATTCAGGTGTAACCTTTTGGATAAGCAGTGCCCACCAGGCTGCTGAGTCATTTGAAATGGTCGGACACAGTATGGAGATTCTCTTGTAGCTCAAAATTACATAGCCAAGGCTTGGTTCAATCACACCAGGGAATGGTTGGGTCCTTGATGGAGTTCAGAGGAGACCTCCACAGTGTGGAACATCCTGTACATACTCCACTCCCGGGCCGTTCTAAATTAGATTTTTGTACAGAATTTCCATTTTAATGCACACTCATCTCAATATGACTGGACATTGAACTTCGGTTGTCACTGGATTCAACACCTATACATGAATGAACTTCAGCCTGACCATATTTGATAATGAGTTTATATTATATATTTATTATTATTATTATTTATTTTTTTTAACTGTGAACTGGTCACTTCAACTACATTTAGAATTAGGCAGATTATTGTTGTTTAACATGCAGTTTGAGGGGGTCATGATGCCTGAAAGCCTGCCTAATTGCCTGAACAATTAACGATCTGGCTGTTGGGTGAGCAAGTATGATCGGCTGTCTTGGGTTTTGAGTACTCAGCAACCAGATTTCCCACATGGCTTCTGTCAAAACATCAGTTATGAACAGCAGTTTTTAAAATATTGTTGCAGTACTACTTTGACATGCAGTAGTGAAAACTGTCATATTGACTGAGAATGATAAGACCATGCTTTTCTGCAGAACAGACAGGCAGTTTTATTTTTTCTTCTTCCTTTCTGTTAATAGTAGAATTGCAAATAGTAATATGAACTTTCTTTGTTTTTGTCAGCATTGTTGAGGATGTAGTCATTTTGTTTGAATGGACAAAAACAAGCAGGGACTCCATGTTATACCCAATCAGTGTGAGCATAACTATGGCAGGTTCTGGTCATGCAGTGAGGCAGATTAAAATGTCTTGTGTGAGTATTAAACAATATTGATAATAATGCAGTGTCTGTTAGCATAAGCTAAAAAGTGCTATGGATGAAATCATAAAGCTACTGAGCATGCTTGTTAAAAAACCCATCTATCTCCATGACAACTGAGAAAATTATCTGTTGATATAGACAGTTGAAAGTTCAGGAGAAAAGCTGGTAAGTTTTTCTTATATTACTTTTAGGATGTGTAGGGTCGGTTGTTCTGCGCAAATGAAGAAAATATATTAGATGAAATTAGAAGAGAGAGTTTTAATTACCTCTGATTGTAATGACTTTTCTTGGTTTCTTTATCGTGTGGTGTTTAATAGAAAACTGTAAGACAGTTCATGTGGATGTTTGCCAGCGATGAAACCTTGCAGCTTTTTACCAGAAGATGGTTTTAGCCCTAACTCTAACCTTAACCCTAACGCACTGTTTTATTGTCTTATAGCAGTGGTTTGAAATTATTGATAAAATAATTTAGTGTGTAAAGTTATGCCTGCTTAACTTCTATAGGAAGTCTATAGGAACTGTGTGCCAATAACAGCAGAACCAAACTATGATATCTCAGGCAGTCCGTTGCTACGTTTGGTCCTGCAATTTAGTCTCCAGTTTCAGTGTTTGTCTACATGACAGAGGTACGTGTACAACAATAGAAGAGAAGGAGAAACACAAACTAAATGAGATGTAATGTATGTGATCAGGCTGATGGGAATACAGATATAGACTGAGCAATACAGCAGAATAATGTACAGCAGAACAAACAAACTAGAGTGAATAATACAACAAGAAGACAAGCAAAGAAAGGAGTGCTGTTTCGAGTTTGAGAATCCTACCATGCCACCTGAAAATGCAACAGATCTGTTCTTATCCCAGTTTTATAGCAGATCAAATACTTTTTTTTGTGTTTGAATCCAACAAAGGAGTAATTCTCCCTTCATCTCTTACCGAGATTTACATCACCCGACCCGTAAGATCTTCACCGACACAGACAAAGACACAGACACAGAGAGGCTGTCTGCGCTTTCATTCAGATTGATTTATTAGTGGTCGCTGGGAGGTTTTGTGCTGTCTCTATTTTAGCTGTTGCAAGATGGATATTTACATAAAAAAAGCTATTGTCACAGTTACCTCAAAATCATATTTCTAAAATTTAGACATTTTAATGCTTAACTCCAGTTGATTATGTCTCCACTGGGATGAAAAAAACGTTTTCAACATTGGCCCAAGGTAATAATTTTAAAGCCAATAAAATTTAAGGACCTTCAATCTTTTCAGATGTTTCGTAGTTATTAAAAAAGTCAACATTTTGGACAGCATTCTCACCCAACACCTGCGAAATGTATCAGTAAAATGATAAACGATGAGTCATTGTTCGGTCCTCATATCTTTACTTTGTATCTTCTTTAGCAAGGATGGTGACATTCACTGCTGGCCAGCCACAGCTAAACAAACAGCGGGAAATAACTGGTGTGCTGATTTAAAGGATATAATAAAAAATGCCTTCAAATAATGATTTATAACGAAATTAACCCCTTTAGTATTATTAAGTCACTGACTGTTGATATAAAAATAAAAACAATCTCCTTTTTTCTCTTCTTTTACCTTTTTATCTCTCCTTCCCCCTCTCTCGACAGCAAAATAATTATTTTCAGTACATTGCTGTCTGTCTCTTTCTTTTGTCAAGTGCTTTGAGGTCTTCATAAAGTCTCCTAGAGACACACATCAAAGATCTTCCAAACCACTTTACAATTAGACTAGAGAAGAGAAGCTTTAAAGAGAAGATCTATGAATCCACTTTGAAGACCGAGGATTGGATCAAAAATGTAGGAAGAGGAACTGAAGGTTGTTTAGAGAATCTGAAAATTGTGGCATTTGTCTTTTGAGGAAGAAAGAAGTTAATTATATTACACATGATTAACTGAATGCTTAATTGGGATTGGTTGATTGGTCTTTTTTTTCCCCACTTCATGATAAGGTTTTATATCTGGGTGTTCTAGTTCCAAATTATGAAACAGATTCAGGCATTCCCAAAAGATTAACAGGTCAGAGACTCCCTTAACAGGGAGACTTTTGTTTTATTGTTGAAACCAGTTGTGTTGCAAAAATGTTCACCAAACAGTACAACCAATAAATAACTAATGTCCAAAACATTACCATGTGGTGTAAATCAAGATGCTTCTCCACGTTCTTACCGAAAACAGTATTCTAAATAAAACTCATATTTTTAAGTTCACATATGAACTTGACTAAGTTGCACTGTGAGGCTGTACTTTGACATGGCAGTGATTAAAACTAAATGAACAATTTAGTGATATATACAAAATCTTGTGGCAATCCACCAAGTAAATGTTGAGATATTTCACAGACTAATTAAAAACTTTGACCTGCGGTGAAAAGCTGGGTGATCATCAATGTCATTAGGATTTATTCTGTGGGTAATATTAATTTTTGTACCAGGGTTCACAGCAATCCATCCAATATTTGTCAAGACATTTCTCTGAAAGCCAAAAATACCAACCTGCTGGTTGTGCTAGAGGCAAAATCAGAGGGCCAAAAAAGTCTGATTTCATCCTCTAGGCACTCTAAATAAATGTGCCGAATGTCATGGCAAACCATGTAATAGTTGTTGCAATATTGCAGTCTGGACCAAAGTAGTGGACCAACTGGCAGATATAGCCATACTGCTGCCATGACTAAAAACTAAATATTTCTAACGTTTTCCATTTACAGAAATAAAAGTAAAGAGTAACACAAAAGTAGTTCACTGAATAAAGCACACAGGCTGTGAAGAAAAGAGGTGAGTGCTACATTTTATTCTAGTATGTCTAAGTATTGGCAGCTAAACATTGATTAGTCATTAGCAGAGGGCAGTGGCAGTTCCTCCTTTTCCTTATGTCCAGTTGAGAGAGACTGAGACAGACAGAGAGATGGTTCCCCAGCAGAAACTGCATGAAAAGCACACCAGGAAGCATGCAGAAAGCATGTGCAGAATCTGCCAAAAAAAGGAATTATGGAAAACTGATTGAAATAAAAGACAGACAGACAGATAACAACAAGGAAAACTGGAATTATTAGAACAGGAGATTTGGTAAATGCAGATTCCAGAGAGAGATGTATGCAAAGGGACAGTGTCAAAATTTGAAAGGAAAAAAAAAAAGTTTTTGCTAAGAGTGGAAGTTCATTTCCAGTCGTCACCCCATAACATCAGCCATCAAACAAGACTCAAAACAGAAAATGCAGTAGTTTATTGGTATCGATCGTCAGGTTTAATGCAGCATTGTGGTATACAATGTGTGTGAGAGACATAAAGACAGAAAAAGAGAAAGAAAAACTGAAAATCTGTGTAAGCTTGATCATGAAATGCTTACCTCTAAATATATAAATAATTAAACAAAATGAACCATTTAATCAAATTGCTCCTATAAAAAGAAGCATTTCATCTTTTTGTTGACAGATGGCCACAAACAAGGGTTGACCCAATTCAACAGCAATTTAAACAAACACCACATTAACATTTTAACATTCAACATTGTCTTTGTATATTATGTAGTTGCACAATATATGATTATTATAACATAATTCATTATAAAACATGAAGAAATGTTACTGATAATTAAGTCATTATTTACAAAGGTACTATTAAGTATTATACTACTGTAAGTAATATTCTCACAAATTGAATTTGTATATATGTCCATTTTAGTCTGTCTCCTACAAATCAATTATTAATGGTAGATGTAAATGTTGGCTATGTTGGTATCAGCTAAAAACTGTGAAATGATTGGATGGGGTTAGGGTTAGGGTTACAGAGAAAGAAAATTTACATGATGTGAGAAATATAGATAAGGTATAAGATTATGTACAGAATGGTCACCGGGATTGCAACACCTGGCAATGCAATGACGTGCAACAATCCCATGAAATAAGGCTTTAAATATAATTTTAGAGTGATTTTAAATCTCTCTGACAGTCAACAAAAGGAGGGCATTTCATAACTCACTGAGGTCACATCTGTTGCACAGTTTTTATTGAATTGTATTGTGTTAGATTGTAAGTGTTCTGTGTAGACAGAGAGCAAGGCCGGATGCATCAGCTCTTTGGGAAGATTTTTCCCTTAAGACATTATGATTAGTTAGCATATAGTGCTGTCTGTGTGAGAGATGCAAATCAAGCATATTCAAACTTCAGACGGAGAGAGTCCAGGAGAGTTCAATATCTCTTTACTTGCAGTTGCCTTTGAGCACACTCTTTTTGTAGCTCTTCTTCAGGCAATCACCAAGCCTCTCTCTGTCAGTTCTTGATGTATTAACATACTGTATATGTGCTAAAAGCTTGAAAACTTGAAAATTTCAGTGACATTTTCTTCCTCACTCCTTCACCTTTCTGCAATCCCATGGCGGCTTGTTAACAATTGTCTGCTGTGGATCTGTTCTTGAAATTCTATGAAAATAACGTGATTGTTTAGAGCATGCACGTACATTGCCTCCCTTATTCGAATATTTTTACTAGATATTTTTGTGCCATCAAACACTCATTTATGTAATTATTTATTTATGAACTATAAACACATGTTGAATCATCATGCTACTTTTACATTTATATAATACAAAGGAGCTAATTATGTACCTTGCGTTAATAATTACGGCTGTTCTTATCCATTCATCACAGCCAAAGCTTTGACTAACCCAGCAGATAAACTGCAGAGATAAGCAGTGTCATGGGCATGCTGGTGCCTGCACAAACTTAATGATAGCTGCCTTGTTGATTGCTCTGAAGCCAATTACGGTGCTAGGTAATTGGGGTTGATTGCTTTGAGGCCAATTATGTCCGTTTGCACACCCGGTGCCTTTATTATTATGTGGTGGTGCATGAGGTGCCGTCATTCTGTGTGGTCAAATACAGTGTGGTCTTAAATGATAACATCAAGCTCCTGTTATATGGGGACATTTTACTTCCAATTTGGGTATTTTTTACTGTGACTTCTTTTAACTTGAACAGAAAGTTTTCCCAGATTTTTTGTGTGTCTGACTTGTGTTGCAGTAACCATGAAACCCATTGAAACCCCAATTAGAGTACTGCGGTTCCAACTATCATAGTGGTCGTATGAATGTGCTCATTATCTTGTGTGGTCATACAGTAGGTGTCATTACCATCCATTCTACTGAGCTGGAGGGACGACAGTGGGTCGCAGACTTGGGGCTGGGTGGCTGAACACTGAGGTTCTATTCACAGCTTGCATTGAAATGAGTTGTAGCTGAACAGAGCATTTTTGAACTTCAAACTGGCTGGATCTATTAGAATTGGGCCTGCTGCCACATGTAGCAGGCCAGAACTAGGTTTGAAGTCAGCCTGTGTGTTTATTTTACAAAAGAATATATATATATATATATATTTTATTTTTCAAATAAACAAAAACCTTCCTTGCCAAAGCCAGGGCTGTTTTTTGAAACCCGATGAAAGAACATACTTGTTACTTATGTTAATACAGCCTTAGTAAAGTATTTGCACTTTCACTGTTACTATGTGGTCATGAATGTTTTTTGTTTAATTGCACAACAGCTGCTATTAATTCAACTGAAGGCCTTTTTTCAATGTAATTTAGGGAATACAGTGGATGTTCACTTCCAAAGTTGAGTTAATGTCATTTTATGTCATAAACAACTCCTTCATTAGTTATATTCTCCATGTTACTGGCCTCATTAGAAATGTTCTGCATGTAATAACAAAAACTGCAGTGACTATAATTACACTGAAATATAAAATACCACATTTGCTAATGAGATGTCTCTGAGAAACACCCACAACATTGTATATCACATTGTTGCCCACATACCACTCAAACATTGCTGATTATGAACATGATTAGCCTGATAATGAAAAGTGTGATATCATAGTAATTATATTATTATACGGTGATACAATGCAAGTCTAAAAGACCAGAGTAAGCAATTGAATGAAGAAACCATCAAAGGCATTGTTAACATAGACCAGACCCTGCTACCAAGTAAGTGGAAACCTTGGTGCCTGCAGTTTTGATTGTTCTTCCATCTGATGCAGCCTTTAACAATCTATGAGGTTTCAATCACCAAAGTTTAGAAACTGAAGAGAAAAGTCAGTACATCAAAAAACATGTCTCTGCAATATTGGCTTGTTTGGATACAAGGCTCTTGAACTGCCTATTGCTAGTCTTCCTGAATAATACAAATGCTTCAAAGTAAAGCTGAAAGGGGTGGGAGTCAGAGGATAGGCCATCCAACAGGCTATCAAGTTACTGGCAGAAGCTACCAAGCAAAGCAACAATTGGCTCTAGCTGAAAAGAAATGACAAGAACTGGGGGACAAGATGATCATCAGCCAGCAGGAGCAGTAAAATCAGAGTGGGGTGCACATAGAATGCCAAGTGTCAGGTCTGAGCCCTGTGGAGGTTTTGTGGGCCTATCAAAGAAACACCAAGGAAGGAGGGTGCCCACCTGATTATACCAGTGAAGCGTCTACCCCTACACCCACTGCTGGTTATGATTTACAGTCCGCATAAACAGGACTGAATCATTGACAGAGGAAACCCACACTCAATTGATCCTCCTAAAATTGAGCTAAAATTCTGTTCCTTTTGATTATGATTTACAGTCCACATAAACAGGACTCACGGACAGAAGAAACTCCGGCTTGAAGTTCTGTTGCTGCGTGAGCCTGTTAATGAAACACCAAAGAAGGAGGGTTCCCCCTAAAGACCCTAGTGAAGTGTTTACCCTTACCCCCACTCGAGGAATGATTGCTGATTTTAATACAGGATTGAAACCAAGTCCAATGAGCTCAACTGTAAGTTACTTACGTGGGCATATAGATTGTGCCATTATCTCCAGTGGTCACACAACACACATCTATTCTCAGAGAAGCTTGTGGGCTCATAATCTATTGATTATTAAAGAAACCAAGCCAACTGTGGTTTTTATCAGAGAAATGGAAAAAGTGAGGAAGGTACAGGGTATAAGGGGTTACATCACCACAATATAAAAAATAGAGCAGACCTAGTTTATTTTTATGAATGTATTATATAATTACTAACATTGGATATCCAGGAAGACGGTATGAGGTTTTGAAGAGTGCAATGAATAGTTGTAATTGGTTCTTCAGGAGGAAATTGCTCTGAGCGAGGAAACATTACTGAAAGTTCTTTGAGGAATTTGGGAGTGTTTTGAACATAGTTTATGTCTTGATGTGCTTCCAAAAAAACAGGATGATTCTGTATATTAGCAACACAGTTGACAACTGTTTGCAGGTATTTCAAACCAAACTAAACTTGTTTTTCAGGCAGTTTTTGCATTTACTCAGAAACTTTTCAGAATTTGCAGATAATTAATTGGTTGAAGTTGGGTATAACTTAACATCCAAATTCATTGGTGCCTGCTCAGGGGTTGAGCAGAGACAAATACTGATTGTTGTTGATGAAGCAAACCTTAAAGAGAGAGATTTTCAGAGAGAAGGGGACAGAATGAGAAGCCAGACAGTGAGGAGCAAAAGGGATGTGAAAGAGAGACACAAATAGCACTGCTAAAGGACTCTCAGAGATGTTTCCCACCGGGATGAGTCTGATGTAATATTTAGAGGTACAAGGGGCAGCAGTGTCACCTCCACTAGCTTTTAGACCTCTCTGAATAGCAGTCAAACACAGCCAACTCCCCTGGTGCAAAATTGCTCCACACAAGTGAAATGACATCAAGCAAAAGCACAGGTTATAGACTATTTATGTGAATATGCTGCCCCTTAGCTAGCTCGCTATTAGTGTGCGTCAGCAGCAGAACACCAACCTGTTCAGCAACTTTTGTCTACTTCAGCTGTATTTCAACTTTATCAGCTACCATACATCATTGCAAAATCAACATAACAAAACATAATTGCACTAGATAAGCTTATTTTTCGTGTGAGTTCTGTATACCTCTCCAGTTTCCAGACAGTTTAATTAAAAACTCCTCATAACAGATTATGTACATGCATGTTAAGTTTACTCCATATTTGCATATATGGATCTGTATCGATTTAGCACCACTGTAGTGCTGATGCTTGTGCTTAGTGCCAGTTGTTGCAGCTCTGGCTGTTCATGACACAGAAAACCCATTTGAAGTATAGCACCTGTGATATTGTATATTAAGCTTTACCATGTGCCATTTTTAACTTTGAGCAGTTATGTATGTAGAGGCACTAACATCCTGCTCAGCTCACAGTCATGTCATGTGTCAGATCTATTTCATTGTTAATGAGAGAAAGAAGCCAGCACTTCAGAGTGTTTGACGCCGTACTGTAAACCTAACAAAGAATTCCCCACCTCTCAGCTCATGGTAATATGGCTATGCAGAGTACAACATTTTGGTATATTCCATATCAGTTTCTGCTGTGAAAGTTGCTACATGAGTCAAAATATATATATTTTGTGAATTCCAGTTTCAGATGCACACAAACACATTGACAAAAAAGCTGTGACGAGTCCCAAGTCGATGACTGCTGATTTTAACTTGTACACAAACTTTTCCCATTTCCCAGTAAACTGCAAACTGTTAAATTCACTTCTGTTAAAACTATAAAATCCAGGTAAAGCAGTGCTTACTATGTGACTTGACTAGGGTGAAGTTCAGTTTGCACTTCAGTGCAATGAGACTGTTTGAATTATTGATATGGCAGTTGAAATAGAGTATGACAAACACACACATGCACGCGCGCACACACACACACACACACACACACACACACACACACACACACACACACACACACACACACACACACACACACACACACAGACACACACACACACACACATCTTCCAAGACAGATTACATGAACTTTCAAGCTCCAGGCCCTTGGGACCTTTCAGCGCCTCCCTCTAATGTCTAGAAAGTTCAGTGTGTGTGTATGTGGGGTGGGGGGGTTGTTTTGCGTGTGTGTGTGTGTGTGTGTGTGTGTGTGTGTCCTGAGTGTGACAACAGGCCCTTTCATAAAGGTCTTGGCCCTTCATCTACCTTGGGGCTTAGACTACATGCTGACTGCCTCTAGAAAGACCTACATCTCTGTGTCTTTTCCCCATTTTTCCTCCTTCAGTCTTTTACAGTATATTCCTCTCTCCGAATATCTACTGCCTTTACTGTCAACACAGTTAATTTAAAAATGCTTTATTGGCATGTACTGACTTGTTCCTCATTCTATTTTTGACGACCTTTGTTTATTTTTTTGTCTTTGCTTTTTACTTTTTACTGTTACTATTCCTCCTTATCCTTCTTTCATCGAAAGGTACCCAACCTTTACACCTTACTTTTCCCATTTCCACATTTAAATCTATCTAACCTCCTCTTCCGTCTTTCGTTTTTCTCTGCTTTTCTCTCATTCATTCGTACACACACTCATACATATTCTCTTTCTTGTATGATCTCCCTCTCACTCACAGCCTTGCACACACTCTCACAGCCGTGCACACAGTCTGGCCCCTGTAAAATCATCTAGTGATATTTACATCTCATGTTAAATGGATGAGAAAAAGGTGTCCTGTTTCTAGCATTGGCTGCAGTGAGAGAGAGAAGACAGGTTTTAAGATTACATCTCTATCTGATCTCTGTCTTATATCGAAAGCTGCTTATGTGACATTAAACCACATTTTTAGCATGTTATGGTGGTGTTGACACAGATCCACATAATTGCATTTTTACAATAACAGTGCACATTCCTTATAAAATGTTTTAATTTATGAATGCAAATACCATTCTTTAGAAAGAACACTGGTATTCTTTTGTGTAGTTTGCTGATTTTACAGGTGGACTTGTGCACATTTATTTCCAGCAGCAGAAATGGCAATAGTGATTGTTGCTTGGGGCATTTAGACACACAGTCAAACTGGCTCGCCGCATGCCTGCCCGGGAAAACTCCTACCTACATTTTCCTCTCCTCCTCACCTCATAGTCACACTATTGTTACATTTTAACAAAACATAAAGGCAAATGTGGCGAAAACATGCCCTTATCTTGACATGGAAAATTGTACTTGATCTGTCAACCCAAATTGCAATTACCAAAGTGATGTGTTGAATTGACAACCATTTGTTTAATGTTCTTTTCCAGGCATTTTGCACAAACAACGTGAAAGTCTGAAAAGTAGGTTAGAGAATGTAAAAGTGATGTAAGAGTGGCACACAGAGTAACCTAAATCATTATGGGGGGAAAACAACAAAAAACCTGCCAAATGTACAACATGTCATGAAAATATGATTTCTGGTGAAGTGTCTGTTGAGTCACAGTGACTCAGGTCATTGTTGCAGGACTTTTTCAGTCCAGTCAGAAGTAGAGTGGAGTCTATGTAAACAACATGCAGTGATTATTTCCATGTGATTATGTGAGTTGATGTGAACAGTTGGAGTAAACTTCTTATCTTTGCAGGAATATAGGTTAGATATGTTTTCACAATCAAATTTGGCCTGATACCACTAAACATTTATTTTATTAATTGACTGTTTATATGGGACAAATGCACAACACAAGTGCACAGGATGAGTGCTACTGCAAATAGCTGTTCCTATATAGAAATATACACAACTCAACAGGAAAACATACAGCAGAACAATACAAAAAAACAAATTGACACTAAAACATCCATATAAATGTAATGGAAAGCACCAGATCATTAATAGCTATATATGACTACTACCTCTTTAAAAATGGTTTCATCAAGTTAATCCTGGTTGTGGTCTATTTTGAGTTTTTCTTTCCCAAACAAAGAAACCTTATCAAAGGAGCACCTTACAATTCCCCACAGATGGAGTCTGAGGTACTGAGCCAGAAACCCTGAGAGGTTTCCCAATAGGTGCCTTTCGTACATGGAACCTTTCTCTGGAGACTGCCTTTGGGGCTTTTTCTAAACAAGCTACTGTAGCCATTGCGTTCGGGTTAAAGGAACATGTCACCCAGTGCAACGGTATGGCTCACTGATGTGTGTTTTAATAGTTTTTGGACAACAACTAAGGTGTATGGCACAGAAGAATAAGATATGCCAGGCTTTGAGTACATACAATATATACGTAGGATGAGTTCATTGTTGCTTTCTACATATGAGATTTATTAAAAAAACAAGAGAAATATAGAACATTTCCCCCCCCTTATCATTTTGAGCATAGCAAATACTGTATGGTATGAGATCTTTTCTGTTTCCTGTCCAAGCTTTAAACTACATTTAAACTCATACTGCTAGTCAATAGCAGGCATGATATTATTTTGATTGCTACCCTCTTCTCATACACCACACACACACACACACACACACACACACACACACACACACACACACACACACACACACTCTCTCTCTCTCTCTCTCTCTCTCTCTCTCTCTCTCTCTCTCTCTCTCTCTCTCTCTCGCTCTCCTCTCTCTCCTCTCTCTCTCTCCCGTATAGTTAAACTCAATTCAGTTTTATCTATATAGCACCAAATCACAACTCCTTATTTTACCCAACATTCCCCCATGAGCAACCACTTAGCGACGGCATCAAGGAAAGAGACCTCAAGCATAAACGGGTTCTAGACGGGCGTCCATTTGTCTTGACTGGTTGGATGTAATGTTTCTAAACCTTTCTCTGCTGACAAAACATAATAATTTCACATACTGATGAATGCGATTTTAAAAGCAACAGTATACAGTCATTGCATGTAGGTCATTCAGCGACATGTAATGGACTTTGCAGAGAGAGTACTTTACTAACCTTCAATCATAAACTCCCTCTGCTACTCAAAGATGAACGCAGAACATGTCATTGAATGATTATTGTCAACCTGTTGACTCAGATTGTTTTTTTGCATGTGTGGTAATTCATGTGGAAATACCTATAGATGACAAGAATGGGACCACAATGGCATAATGGTCCTGGTTCATGCTCTCACTGAAAAGTTAAATCAATGTCACTGTGAGTCACTGAAACCAAAAAGACAACAAGGGAAGCTGACGTGACAATTGTGGGATGGAAATGCACTTTGCCAGTCAGATGCATGAGTTGTGTACATTATTTAGTGTCTCCTGTTAATCTTCTTTCTCCCTTTCTCTCTCACTCTGCCTTTCTTCAAGCAGCTAACATCTCTCTCTCTATGTCTCTCTTGTTGTTGACTTCTTTCTCTGCTATTTTGCTTCGCTGCTCTGTCTCCTTGTCTGTCTCTTAGTCACCTTGAGATTCTGAGTGTCCATTAAGGCTTTCAACTTTTCTGAAGCGTGGCGCTTTCAAAGCTTTTCTGGCTTTACATTATTTTCACCCATGACTGGCTACTCTCAGCCTGAAATAAGAACACTGCCAAACACATACTGTACATAAGGTTCACAACAATTTCAAAGGCTACGGTAATGTTAACTTTTTGCCAGCCTCCACTTTCTATGATTGAATATTTTCTCAAACATTTTCTAAATCACAGATATGTGTTTCTTTTTAACCATACTGTATCAGTATTTCTGTATCCCATCAGCTCTCACATTTGAATCTACATATCCCACACAGAAAGATTCTTGACTCTGGGACTGAACGTTATCATCAGCAACATGGTGTTATCAAGCATCAATAACACACGTCTGAATAAGAAACTTTTCTTGCTTCTGTTGCTGGGAAATTGAGTTTTTGGAGAGCCATGCATGCACATCCACGCAAAATAGATAGATAGAACAATGAAAGAAGTCAGAGGCATTGAATTGTGTGTGTGTGTGTGTGTTTATGTGTGGTCCTGTCAGCTTTTCAAAGTAGGGCCACTAGATTGGTTTGTCATGTTGCTGACTGGATGCTTCAGTTTTTATCCAGGGCAAAGCCTTTTTTCTCTGCAACACACTGTGTGCTGGCTCAAACTGCTGTCCTGGTTTCAGAATAGCCATTTGTCAAAGTCATTCGCTTTATGTGTTGGAAAGTTATGTTGAGCTTTGTTTTTGCTTCATATGTCTCTTTGTGAGTGTAAATAACGTTCACTTTTTATTTTATATAAGCCATCTGTGTTGGCTGAATCAATATGTTTTTCATCGACAACACTTCTGACATTGTTGATTTTTTTTCATTATGCCACTTATTTAATACTTTGTTGTTTTTTCCATGAGTATAACAATATATTTGCAACATATTGTTTCAGGGTGAGTTTGTGCTTGTTTAATGTGGTTGAACCTCCTTTGGTAGCTGAAATAACCTCCTCATAAAACGCTATAAAATTCACTAAAGTTTGATATTAAATGGCCATGCATCATTAAAGGTGCATGAGACCCGAGCACATTCCCATTTAATCAAGATAATTTAAAATGCCACAGTTAAACATGGTAACGTGTGTGTGTGTACAACATTTGGGCATGCATGTGAATGTGCTGTTTGTGTGTGAATGTGTATGTTTGACAGTACTGTCTGCCTTATATTTTTTCAGTATTTCCTCTGTGTGTATCCCTACATGAATTATAAATGTAAACAGTATCTGCAAATGAGTGTCGATACCAATGCTCAGAGACAATGAATTGTTTCTATAGAGCATGTTAGTCTCTGTGACAATTTTTAATTTTATTGTTATTATCGTTAGTGTTCCAGCAGTGAATAAACTCTTGCAGTGATTTGCATGAAGAGAAGAAGAGAGAGAAGTGTATATATTGAATTCAGATGGTAAATACAGAGATTACCATACTGTTGCACTGTAGTCTGGCTAACAGCTATTCGGCTATTACTTTGGAGTCAGTAGTGTGTGTTGGGACTTTGTGTGTGTGTACAGTTACAGCCATCAGCCAGCTGCTCTCCAATTATACAAATAGATCTCTGAACAGGTGGAGGATGGAGGAGGATTTTACTCGACTATCCCTGTCTGTCATAAACATACAGACAGACTGTTTGCCCAGAAAGCATTTGGATTTACTGTATGTACAGTTAAACAAAACAGCCTTTGGTATGTACTGTATATACATATACTGTGTGTGTATTTGTGTGCGTGTGTGTGCATGCCTGCCAGTGAACACATTCATTTGTACTTTCAAAGATGATATTTGCAGCCTATAGATACATATCATTTGATTATATTTGCAGCACATGCAGATTTTACAAAAGAACTTGAAGTCTAAGTTTATTTATTTATTTTTTATTTTGTGGTTTTGAATAAACCTTGCTGTGTGTGTCTGTATAAGAATTTGTGTTCTTGTGTGTGTGCGTTTTGGCAGAGCTCTATGGATGTGCACAAACAACCCTCTGTGTAAATAGCTCATTAGTGTTGTTTGGGCATCCCTCGTATGTGTGTGTATGTGTTTCTGTGTATGCGTTGATTGATGGGGTCACAGCAGGGTGCCAGGCCTACTGACAACCTCCTCCTTCCCTCTACCCTCCATTCCTGTTCCCCCCTCCCATTGCTCTGTTCCATCCTCGTTTAATCTGCCAGCGGAGGCGAAGGAGAGCAGGAACGAGAGTCACCAAGGGACACTGCTCGTCTTCAAACATCCCACTCATCCCACATGCCTCTTTTTCCCCTCTCTCGTCACCTTGTCTCTTTACTTTGCTCTCACTTCTCTCTCCTTCGTGCTCCCCTCGCATCGTCCCTCCCCACAGTTTTGTCTGTGTTTTAACTTCTCCCACCTCCTTGCCTCTCTCGCCTCCCTCATCTTCCTCACGCTGAGAGACGGAGCATACAACCTCGATGATGCAAGACACCTTGTCATTTTTGTTTGGTGCTCCCGACTTTTTTCCCTGCGTCTGAATCAGAACTTGTCAGCTTTCCATGTTTTTTTCTTCTGTATTTGAACTTTTTTGAAATCTAAAATACTACTGGGAATGTCTCCACAATAGTCCCAGCCTCATATGTGGGTCTCTAGTTGACACACCTACTTACAGTAGACACTTTGTCCCCCCTCTGTATGAATATATACTCTGTCTGACACCCTTCAGCCCTTTCCATTCCCTGTTTCAAATGAACTTGTCACTATGACAAGAACTTGTCACTCTGACTTTCCTACAGTCTACCAGGAAAAAGGATGAATATAAAAAACCTTTAGTCTGTGTTGAGACAAAGAAGGAAATAGTAACATATAATAATTATAGAAATATAGACAACAAATGATAACTAAATACACATCATTGCATACATTTTAACAAATTGACACATTAATTCAACTTAAAGAAGAATGAAAATGATTTTGTAATGTAACAAAAATAATATTCACTATGTGTTTTGGGGCATTTCATTTCATACTTGTATGTTGTACTATCTCTTTTTGCATTTGTTAACTTTTCTCTACACACTCACTGCCAGCTGTTTTTAGTGAATGGCTATAAGCTGACAAACGGCTTATCCATATCTATGCAATGTTTTTGAATCAGCTATGTGGAGGAAAGGTAATTTTACTCTTGAGCTGTTTTCTTTGCCTGGAAGATTGGAAAATGATTTTCCACTTCTTGTAAAGGCTTGAATTCATACCTACAAAAACATAAAACACAAACAGTTGAAGGCAGGAGAGGGGCCAACTTATCTAAGTCTTATTTATACCAGTAGATAAATTACTGCTACATGCAAGTTTTCAAATGCTATTTGCTTAAACTGAGATGAAAAACCAATACAAATTCAGTTTACATCACTGTTTTAATCTTGTTCATCTCATTTTGTATTGCTTTGCTGTCACATTATCTTATTTAGTTGTCATGATAATTTCTGAAGGTTTTACAAAAGACAGTTCAATCACTTGATGAGTTTGTAAATTATTTAAGTGTGTGTGTGGCCAGGAGGGGGTGTGTCATTGTTCCAGTGTGTGTTTTTGGACTTACATAGCATGTCTATGTGACTGTGTGTTGAGCTGTCAAATGGAAATGAATAGGGGGCGGTGGAGGCTATTGTGTGGAGTGAATGACTACTTAAAGACCACCGCGACAGCTGATGAACACATAAACACACACAGACACACACAGACAGACACACACTCTGTGAAAGACCACTAAAACACTTGACCTTTCACCTCAACTCCTGGAGCAAAGTCTTTTTATTGGCGCTCCATCTTTTCCCCCCAGCCAGTCCAAACAAACGGCCTCTTTGTTTATGATCTCCGGCTTTGTTACTGTGTCCGTCTACTTCTTACTGGTATGGCTGTGTGTGTGTGTGTGTGTGTGTGTGTGTGTGTGCGTGCGTGTGTGTGTGTGTGTGTGTGTGTGTGTGTGTGTGTGTGTGTGTGTGTGTGTGTGTGTGTGTGTGTGTGTGTGTGTGTGTGTGTGTGTGTGTGTGTGTCATACTGGCATGTGTGTTTTTGTGTGACTTTGTGTGTCTTTGTGTGTGTTTATGTTGGTTTCCTGACAAAGAGAAAGTGGTTTTTGATTGTCTTCCTGCGCTTATGTTAAACAAAGTGAGCAGTAGCGGGACAGAGCGTGACTGACTTACAGAGAGACATTGTGACAGTCGAGATGGAGACAGGTGGACTCTAAGGCAAAGAGACAGACAGGCAGGCAACAGTCAAACATCCAGACAGTCAGGAAGGCAGGGAAGTAAGTAAGTGAATAAACACAGAAATAATGTGTGTTTGAAGAGGAGATTTTTCAGTATCCTTAATTAAATACATTTCTTTCTTTTTGAGCAACAGACAGTAAAATAAGTAGAAATGTGAGAAATGCATGTGAGAGAAAGAGAGAAAGAGGCATAAATGGGAGTTGTGGGAGGAATGGACATGAACAATAATGAAAGATGAACAGGGGCAAATTGCAATAATCAAACTTTATATTGTTGCTATGGGAACAATGACAAAACTGGAGCTGGGTGGGAGAGTAGGTAGAGTAGACTTGGGTAATTATGGAGTGTGTGTGTGTGTGTGTGCCTACTTATGTATTAGCAGGTGTTATACTGTAGGTGTATAGGTGTGCAGATAATGTATGTAAAATAAAGGCCAACATATAATTTAATATCTGCATATTTCTGCTCATGAGCACATTTTCTGTGTGTGAATGTTTGCAGCTATGATGAGGAAAATAACATCCTCCTAACTCCAACCCAGCTAACTTCTCCTCAGGTGATTATCCTGTGAAGCTAATAAAAATGGAAAAGGTAAGTTGATGAATGAGAGAAAATGAGAAAGACTGTCTCTCTTATCTGAAGGATGAAAGGAAAGGGGGTAGCTGAAATTTATATTTAGCCTAATATTGTTAAGAGAACAATATGCAGGCAGATTGTAGATCAAGGTTGTCTGTTCACTCTGGGACTTCATTCTAAATCAGGGAGAAATATTTTAATTAAACAAGCAAGTATGGAAAGGCAGCATGTCAGAGAAATAATTTCACTGATATAGCAGAAAAAATTCCAGCATCAAAACAACTATTCAAATGTAATGTTAGTTACACCATTGTTTTTGTAAAGAAAGTATATGTCTCTATTTTCAAAAATATTTTTTTAACATGACAAAAACCGTAACATCAGGGGAGTAAAACTGATCTTTTTCCTGCCAAAATAGGACATGAAGAGGCACATGAAAATGGACCTTGGGTGGGTAAAACAATCAGTACAATGTCCGTAACATTTACAGTGGTAACATTTGAGTGGTCTACATGATAGTCAGGTTTACTTTGTTCTTCCCTTTTTTCTTCTTTATATCTCTCTCATAAGTTGTGTTTCAGTGGACCATTTATTGTAGTTGTGACAGCCTTAAAATTGACTGGAATGGAAAGCAGTATTTAAAAGGCTTCATTAAATGAGGCAATTCTCTTGTCACTTGTTGTTTGTGTATCTTTAGACGAAAGTTGTAGAGAGAGGGTCCACAAGTTACTTGCTATGCGTCTTAACTATTACTGTACTGGGGCACCAGTGCAGCTGCTTGCTATAATTTACGGTGCATACTGTGCATTCCAAAAACCTTTAAAGTGAGCAAGGAAGGACACAAACTAGTGTCTGCTAAGTACTTTTAAATGGGACCTTGTATTTCATTCATTTATTCAGTCATCCTCAGTACAATAAGTCAGTCAGCAAAGCATGCTCCAAATTGTCTGCTGTTTAGTGAATACCTTACAGACAATCAATAAGGCTTTAATTCATCGCTCAAAGATAATTTCATGCTCTCTGAAGCCCATTGGTTATATTAATACATCTATTAAGGCGCTGGGCTATGAACTTAATATTACTCAGCCTCAGAGGGAGTGGAAGAGAGAGAGTAGAGTGAAGAGAGTGCCGTGACCAGGGCTATCTCTGCGTGTTAAATGAGAGTTTAAACTGTTAATCATCTTGGTTAGCTTCCCTCTCAGACGAGGCCCAGCACTTTAATGGCTAATAAGAGTCTAAAACACTCTGCACTGCCAGAGGAAACAGGCAGTACATCTGCAGACCTCATTGAGTGCAGACCTCTTTTTCCTTCTTAAACTTTTGCCGCACAGAAATGTCAACAGCAACCTTGTTCACCTTTCTTTGTAAACAAATATTTTATATATTTTATATTTTCAGTTCAGTTAAATGTTTTAGTTTGGAACAAAGCCATTTCAACACGTGGACAGTCATCTTAAAAAAACAAAGAACAAAAAAAAAAACACACACACACAAATATGTCTATTAGATAATATTGCAAACATCTTGGGAATTAAGTGACTCTAAAACTGGGATTATCCTTTATCAACTTTCTTACAATGCAGGTCCATTAGGAGTGTTGGCTCCTCTGACACAATACAGTTACCCATGACACCCTTCTCTGTTTTTAATTTTTTAATTTTTTTTATAGTATCATTGGAGAAGCATAATTCAAGCTTTATGTCTCTTTTCTGTTATGCATCTACCATGATGATTACAATGACTACAATGCTATCCTTTAATGACACAGATGGAAGTGGTGATTTAGAGCCAAATTGGAGAGAAAGAGGGGGAAAAAAGAATGAAAGGCATACAAAAGGAGGAATCATGAAGCGTTATCACAGAGACAGACAGAACTTTATGAAAAGAGTTGTGGGAGCAACATACATGAACAATAATGAATGATGAAAGCCCCAATGATTGATGACTCATCTCCCACGGCAGATAATGGCAGCTATCACTCTTTCTTTTTGTTTTTTTTCTCCCCTGTCTGCACTCCAGTTGCTTTCCCCCTGTTTCCAGTATTTAAATGCAGTCACAGTGTGAAAATGTGCTTGGGAAAAGCTTGTATGAGTGAATGATGGATGAGTGATCTCTGCACTTTTTTTGCTGCCTCTCATCCTCAGAGGTTTTTTAAGGAAATCTGGGAAAGTTGAGTTGATGGTTGCCTCTGTCTATGTGTTTTAATAGTGGGTTGATGTTGTGTGAGTGCACCTACAGTACATGATTGTGCTCATGATTAAATAAAGAAAATTATAGTCCAAGCTCCTTTCTGCGTGTATGTGTGCTTTTCTTGTATATGAGGCCAGAAAAAAGGATTTCTGTGAGGGAATGAAAATAAAGAAAGGGTGCATTTATGTTGGTGGTGAAAGGTAGGGTGGACCTTACAATATGGTAGGCTTAAGGCTTTGTGTGTGTGTGTGTGTGTGTGTGTGTGTGTGTGTGTGTGTGTGTGTGTGTGTGTGTGTGTGTGTGTGTGTGTGTGTGTGTGTGTGTGTGTGTGTGTGTGTGTGTGTGTGTGTGTCTATGTGCATGCTTTCTCCACGTCATAATTTATTTGGATGCTGTAGAAGTCTATGTGTGTATGCATGGTGTTGAAAGGTTGTGTGGTCTCTTGTCAAAGTTCTTTGACTGATGTAGTGTGAGGGTCAGCCGAGTTGCAGTGATAATGAAAGAAACAGGCCACTGTGTGTGTGTGTGTGTGTGTGTGTGTGTGTGTGTGTGTGTGTGTGTGTGTGTGTGTGTGTGTGCACATGTGTGGTTGCATGTGTGTGAGTCCTGACCTGTGACAGACAGAACAGAGTTACCTCAGCAGGGGGTCTTCCTTACTATTACAAAGCCACACACCTGGCTTTCATTACACACTTGTTTGCACGCGATCACACAGTCACACAGTCACAGACAGTCATGCTGTCTCTCTTGCTCTCAGCCCATCATGCTGTGTAGTGTGCCGTTGGAGCAATCAGAGACTTTAATGGAAGCACTTTCCCATCCGCTTTAAGGCATTGTTGACCACTTACAAATGCACACATACACACGAAGACACACACATAAAAGGACAAATGCCCTAGCAGCATGCAAACAGCACACACACACACCAGTAGATCCTCAAGACCAGCCCTTTACAAAATTACAGTCCACTTTAACCCTTTATTGAATGACAGTGTGCAATATAGCTTCTCTAATGACACTAAGGCACATTTCACACGCACGCACGCATGCACACACACGCACACCACACACACACACACACACACACACACACACACACACACACACACACACACACAAACACTACAGGAAATGCTTTTTAGCACCCAGGAGTATTGATCACAATAGTGACTTTTCAGCAGATAACACTGTCCTTTTAATGTTTTAAAGGTGCAGTATGTAGATTTTACTGACATCTAGTGAAACAGACTAGGCAGAAATGCAATGTAATATTCACAAGTATATTTTATTTAGTGTAAAATCACCTGAAAATAAGAATGAATGTGTCTTCATTAGCTTAGAATAAGCCCTTTATTTATTCATAGGGAGTGGGTCCTCTTCCATGGAGCCCGCCATGTTGCAACGGCATGTTTCTACAGTAGCCCAGAATGGACAAATCAAACACTGACTCTAGAGAGGGTCTTTTACATTTTTTCGCAGTTTTTACAGTTTTGCAGCCATTGTAGCCATCATGCTTGGAAGGGAAGGAGGAAGGGATGGGTATTCAGTTAGTTGCACTATGTAACCTCACCGCTAGATGTCACTAAATCATACGCACTGGACCTTTATTATTTACCAAATATTATGTCATATTTCCGTCTTAAATGAGCGGATAATATGACACTAACAAAAATGTTTTTATTAGGGATCCACCAATAAAACAGTTTGGGGCATTGTATAACGTAGTCTGTCCAGTAATAAGAACTGACAAGTATGGGGTTTTTTTTCACTGTAAATGTTCCACTAAATATGTATCTTGGTCACAACTCTACGACAAACTAATCTAAAGATCC
The DNA here is from genome assembly GCF_963691925.1 of Scomber scombrus. NCBI lineage: Eukaryota > Metazoa > Chordata > Actinopteri > Scombriformes > Scombridae > Scomber > Scomber scombrus. Next base: position 17,548,471 of record NC_084973.1, read on the forward strand.
TCATAAAAAAAATGTTTCTTTATGTTTAATGAAAAAAAAAGGCTGATATATTGTTGTCATACTAAAAACAAAGTAGTAGGGCTCTGGACTATTTTTTTTCCATAAACAAAAACTTAAAACTTCACAAAATATTTTCATGAAAGTGATGTTGAATGAAATAATCAAATCATGTTAAAATGTTTTAGTGTAAAAAAATGTCTTAAGTGAGCGAGAGAGTGATGAGAGATTAATGGATATGTTGTTAGCTTATACAAGAGAGACAGACAGACCTAAACAGAGAGTGAAGGAGGAAAAATAGTAGAGGCATGTAGTTCCATAAGTGTAGGTATACATTAGCCAGCCGTTACCAACAGGAAATGTTGACAAAGGCCCCTGACCCACTGCTTGCTACACACTGAAAACACATGCTTTCAAACAGTGGCAGCGACGCCCGAGATTCCTCAAAGATCAATTACCTATTTATGTGTATGTGTGTGTATTTCTCTGTGTTGTATGTGGAAAAGAGGCAAGTGTGTACCTGTGTGTCTGTCTGTGTTAAAAGAATGCTTTTATTCTGACTTCTCAAAGGAGAGCAGAGCCTCAGCTACTCTCAGAGTATATGGCATGCTGCTTCACTCTCTCTCTCTCTCCGTCTCTCCCTCTCTCTCCCCCGCACGCACGCACGCACGCATGCATACACTCATAGAAGAATTAGAGGAACACATGGGGCATACCAGGGCACTTTGTGATTGGGCTTAATGACCTTAGAAACAACAAAAGGCCTTTCAGCTCTCTTGTTTAGCAGTCATTTTCTGTATTGCTCATTAAGTCCCACAGGAAGTCGTTAAAGGCAAAAATCCATCCTGATAGGTCAACAGCAGCTGAAACGGTTCCCAAAACCAGGAAGTCATCAGTTGCTGATTATCAACATAATGCCAGGTGTAATTAGTTGTTTGTTTTTTTTTTTGCTGTGTTTGTGATTGTACCTTACTTTTCGCACTTGTGCCAAAGAACGAGAATGTTGCACGTACTAGAGATTATTTTTTGTTGTTGATATGAAGCTTTAAAACTGTTTGAAACTTGTCATGCTGGAGTTTTTGAAAGTGGAGCTTTGAATAATGAAAATCAAAACTGAGTTACACTGCAGATTGAGATCCTTGCTATGATTTCTTTTCAACGGGTTGCATCAAAGTTGAAAAGAGCTGTTTCAGAATTTCGGTATTAACACAAGTTCTCTACACAGAATATAAATTGAGTGTCACGCACACATTTTTTACACCATTTTTTCTATGGCATCAGAGTGAGCTACTGAGTGAATGAAGCTGCTGAATGGGTGAAAAGTCAAGATGTCTTGATAAGATCAGATGTTATAGCTTCTGTGATTTTCTTTTCTAACCCAATTATTGTGCTTCTGGTAAATTAGGACTTTTTTTCTCTCTTTTTTAATGGTTTACACATTTACAACACTTCCTTCTTGTAAGCCCACTTGGGCTGGGCACTTCTGGTGCATGACACGTTAATAAAAAAAAATCAATCAATCAATCCTAAACTTTGTAAATGTTTTAATATTTTGAATGCAAAAAGTGAATTAAAACAATATACTGTAATTGTTTTTAAAAAAGGAGAAAAAAAAGTGCATGATCACTATACCACAGCAAAATCACAACCAGTTTTATTTACAAATGCTTTGGGGTGTTTTTGCTTCTGTTATCTCCTTTTTTTTCTCTTCCTTTGCTCAAAAACAGACAAAATATGAGATGTGTTCAGACAGACTGACAGAAGTTGTTGTTGTTCTTGATGATGATGATGCATCAGACTTGTTGGTAGCTGTCTGTGAATGCAGCAATTTCCAGTTGCAATAAGTCCCTCTGCTATACCCAGAGGATTGATCAGGCATTCCTGGTAGTCTACGTTTCTCCCCTAGATGTGGACATCAGTATACACAGACACCGATACTCAAATGCACATGAAAGTACAGAAGATGAGGAAAAACTCAGTAGCACATAGAAGCACACACCTAGTGCACGTATAAGCACATTTACAGACAAAAAATGCACTTGTACAGACCCTTACAGTCTAAATCTTATATCTAATCTTACAGTACTCAGACTCCATCACACAAACTCTTTCTCACTGGCCTAGTCAGGAACAACAAACACAGGGTTGTTCAAATTTCTGGACGGCAGAGGCCCGTGAGAGATGGTAATGATAAGGAACATACACACACACAAACACACACACACACACACACACACACACACACACACACACACACATGATAAGGCATCTCGCATGCACACGCACACACACACACACACACACACACACACACACACACACACACACACACAAACTAAGGGTAATGATAAGCCGTCACTATACTAGACCTTCAGAATAGATGCAAGCAGGGCCAGAATCTATAAGCAGTGGTATCCTGGGGGAAATGTAAATAATGCCATGCTACGCACAGAGCGACCGCAAGTTTTAGAAGTGTTGATTACTGTTTGAGTGAGTTCCAGGGAGATGCAGAGAGTGGTAGAGAAAGGAGTAGAGTAGTAGAGTGACAAAGGGGGAATAAGCCGAAGCAAAAGAAGGATTGAAAGGGAGCACCAAGAGAGGCATGCAGAGTGGGAGAGGGCGCAATGACATTAAGTGTGAAATATTTTGAGGAGATGAAAAAGCAAGTAAATATTCTGGAGAGGGACGAGAAGAAGTGAGTGAATTTCTCAGTCCACTGTGAGCGTCTGGTTTGGATATACAGCCCATTTGTCTCACTTTAGACACTGAAAAATTCTCCTGTGTGTCACTTATCGTCTCTCCTGTGTGTCCCCTCCTCTCTGTCGCTCTGCATTTTAACAGTGAAAATAATATATCTGTGTATTTTTCTCTGTCTGACTCACTCTGTCCTTCAAAACAGCCTGCAGTCCTGTCTCTGATGCAAAGGAGCAGAAATAAAATGCAAACACACACACACACACACACACACACACACACACACACACACACACACACACACACACACACACACACACACACACACACACACACACACACACACGTCTCAGTTTTGACACAAGCCAGGCAGAGCAATTATGGTCTATTCTAGTGCCCCTGTGTCTCATCACCCCGATTGGTTCAAACAAGACATTGCCTCATTGGGTCTGTCCCCATCACAGTGAACATAAAGCAGTGAGAACATTTGGCTCTCTCCTTCTCTTCTGATGCCTATAAATGTAGCCATCAGATTTTCATTTTTTATGTATTCACTGCCCAGTTGTACAGCAATGTTTGGTAAATGCTGCCATGGTAATGTCCAAAGAGATGAAGTGATGTAAAATAAGCCTGCATTGAAATATCATGTCACAGTTGAATCCGGGCTCCACATTGAATTATTTTACACATACGGTTGATGGAAAATGTCCTGGAAATAGAAGCAGAGTCCGCACTAACAACTGTAATTGTTTTTGAGAGCTTGGAGTGCAGTATTTAATAATCTAACAAAATACTGTCTTTTCTCTTTCTCCCCCCACTCAACCCCCTCACCCCATCAATGGTTCCTGTTCTCCTGCATGTCTGCACCTCTCCTGCTGAAATCATCTTCAGGTAAAAACACTTCCTATAATAAAAACTGATGTGTAAGGTCAGATGCAAAAATAGCAATATAGAAATCTCACGTCATGCTGTCCCACTTTAGAGCCAATGCTCAACAGGTGCTGAATTACAAAACCACAATCAAGATGGATTTTTACTAATCTAATCTAGCAGTATTGTTGCGGCATAGACCCAGGGTGAGAAACTTCTACAGAGTTGTAGGACAGTATAACTACTGGAAGAGGCAGTAACTTGTTCAGACAAATACTTTTTGAATTAAACTTTATTCTACCCAGATTACATTTACTGGAAACCTTTAGTTTCCGGTCCAGGAAGAGTAACATTTTTGTAATACACACATGTTATAGGGAGTGTATTGGAGCATGGATGGTGTACAAAGCATATGACTTTGACACCAGATGCTGGGGATCACCTACTTAGGCCACCTAAAGACTTAAGGTTAAGGTTATGAAAAGATTATGGTTTTGGTTAAATACTGAAAAGGTCAATATGTCATGTACTTCAAGTCAGTGTACATTTGTTGAAAATTTCAATATTTAACAAAGACCACAATCTTAAAGGTGGGCTTTGAGTTATCTCATTAAAACTCTCAAATGTGAATCATGCTTTATTTACCCAAATATTGTGGAGAAAATAAATATGCTATCCAATATGAGTTATGAAGATGCGTACAGTTACATTCAATATAAATGATTTCTTGTTATCTTGATGAAAAACATATATTCTAACTGTATTAAATTTGGTTAGTATAAACACAATTTTACAGTTGTCAAGTGGGACATCTTATCATTAGCCTTACAGAATCTGACACTGAGTTGATAAAATGCACCTTAATAAATATTTAAAACTTTATCTATGTACATGTTTAGCTGTAATGGGTTTGCTGTATCTCCTGTATCTCTTTATTGTTACCACATAGTATTCCTGCTGAAGCAGAAAATATACTATACACCATATATCCCACTATGTGTTCTAACCAGACTTTATGTTCCTTATATCTTGAGACTTGCCAAAGCCAGATTCCTATTAACTTTGGTCAATTTGGTAGCGCTGTATTGAATCTTGTTCGATGACAGCGACTGAGAGATACAGTTTTCTGATTCTCAGAGAAATGGCTTTGGACAGGAACAGTGGTTCTTGATCTCCAATTCCCCTCGGGGTGCGTTAAGTTTTTGTTCCAGCTTATCCCTCCATCTAGTCGACTCAATTGTGCTGTTCAGTGAACAGTGAAATGGACTTAGCAGCTCCTCAGTACTGTCAGGTGTGTTTGTTCTCTGAAATAAATGAACAGATGGCTCACAAACCAGCATGGGTTGTGGAGGCTAGAGGTGTGTATGTCTGAGTGTGCGTTTGCCGGCATGTATGAAAATATGTGAGCCCATGCATGCATGTTCGTGTGTGTGTGTGAGTGTGTGTGTGTGTGTGTGTGTGTGTGTGTGTGTGTGTGTGTGTGTGTGTGTGTGTGTGTGTGTGTGTGCATAGCTGTTGTATCGTGTGTTTGTATTTAGGCCAGTGCAGTAGGTATTTTGGCATTCTGGTACTTGGCTATGCTTGTGAGTTTTGGACTGTGGGGTCTGGCAGAGAAGAGAAGATCAAAGATGAGGATGAAAAGCAAACTCTGGAAACATAGTTGCAACTGAAAAAAATAAGGGATATTAGGAGATAATTGAAAGAGAAAGCAGTGGATTGAAGCACAAATGAAAAAAAAGAAAAAGAAAGGGTTCCAAATATGTTAAGGTAGGAGGTGGACAGACAAGGTCAATATTATTTTAGAAAACAAAACAAATGCATGAACAGATCTATACTTCCAAGGGACGTAGACATCAAGCAAGGAGAACAAGAAGTGTGCTTATAATGATATGCATATTTTGCACAGAAAGGAAGTGAAAAACGGTGAAGATTAGAGGTGAATTTAACAAAAATGTTAAAGTTGGAGTAGATTTGACATCATTACAAAGAGAGACATACGAAACATGAGGATCAGGGTGGTGGAAGGTAGGAAGAACAAGATACAAATGTGGATCTGAAAGTAAGGCACAGAAGGGCAACTGGGGATAAAACAGAAAATGTATGGTGGGGGATGATAGGAAAGATGAAGATGCTGAGATAGATAATAAAGAAGGGCAACATTAAGATGAGGTGCACAGCAGCGGCAATGTTTGATTAAGGGAAAAGGAGAGACAGAATGCGAAGGTGAGGGTTGCGGGAGAATAATTTTGCACTTTCTTTTCCATGCAAAAAAAGAATCAAAGAGAGAAATTCCTACTCTGAAAATAACAAAGGGTGTTGGGGGAAAGAGTTAGAACCATGGATAGATAGATAGACAAAGAAAAGGAGTGGTGAGGACAGACAGAAGGTGTGGAGGGAGCCCTGACATGAAGAGCAAGTGACCCAAACAGAAGTTTAATTAGCATATGTAAATTACAACTGCCTCTTGTGTGCCGGCTCTCTCGCTTTTCCATCCTCTGTGCTCCTCTGTGTCTCTCACCTTCTTCTTTCATTACTCTAACCCATCACCTACTCATCCCTTTCTCCCAGGCCTCCTAATCTCGTCTTGTCTCCTCTCCATCCCATTTGCTATCCTATTCATCACCTTTTTTTCCCTATGCTCTCCCTTTTATTTACTTTTACTTTTCTGGCTGTCACCTTTTGATTTAGTTCCCCAAACCAGTTTTCAGTTGTCACCTCCCACCTACTCATCCCCCCATTTCAGCTTCTTCGTTTTCCTCTGTCTCTCATTCTCTCCTCTCTGGTTGCTTGGCAAGCAATTGTTGATGGTATTATGGCACACTTCACTAGGATATTTATGCAGCCTGTAATCTAAGCCTGTGAATAAGACAGCCAAACTGTGAGCTAGCCAGCTAAACAGGCCAGTCTGCTTTTCAGCTTTTGCAGCCTTTAGTGAACTAGAGGTTGAACCTGGTCACCTTGAGCTTGTCAGGTACACGAGGCACACATACACACACCAGCACACACACGTAACACATCTGACCCTGTACTGATGCCATGACCCTTCCAATAATGCTGAACCATCTCTCTCTATCTTTCCCTTTTCATGTCCTCTCTCTCTCTCTCTCTCACTCTCTCTCTCTCTATCTCTTACATGTTCTCACCTACCACTACACATACACACATCTGTAGTCCTCACATTCTGTTTCCTTCCTTCCTAACTACTTGGCTAACTGCCTAAACATACCGCTCCTCCTATTTGAATGTTTTTTCTTACTGTCTGAATCAGAGTAATCCTTTAGCTGTGCTTCAGCCAAATCAGTATGATTGGCATCTTAAATACAGAGTGTGGTTATTAAAACCACTGCCACATTCTTTGATATATAGTACCGTGTGCAAACATTTGAGGAATCTACAAGGGGCAACCATTTAGTCAATATAATGTTCAGAACACACTTACATCACACTGACTTAACTGACAGACATCTGGGAGGGGAACACTGGCAAGTCCAAAAATGTTACTATTCTGACCTTTCCACTCATTTACAACTGGGATTAAAATGTGATCTTTATCTGGATATATTATCTGGATAAGGAAAAATATATGTTAATGAAAGGTGTATGGAAAATGCATTAGGATCTGAATACGATTGAATGGGTCAGGCTGGCATTTTGAATGGATCTCAGTCAGGTACAAGGTCTTTTCATACTAATTTAAAGAAGCCCTGCAATAGCTACAAGTAGTAGCAATAGCTAGCAAATATCCCTTTACAAAAAGTGATTTAAAAACACTGTCTGTTTGTGCTTCCCTTGACCTGGTATACAGCATAGCTTTTGAAGTCTGTCAGTCCCACCTAGCTAATCTGCATATTGGCATTTGGACAATTAAGATAAAGGGAACGCAATTTAATACCAGGTGTAAATGCAGAGACCCGTGGTTCAAATGCCTTTATCCAGATAATGTATCCAGATACAGATCACATGTCAAAACTGGGTGTAAATGGGGCCTTGCTGATGTATTATTTATGAATATATGGCTGTTATCTGACTGCTGCCTACAACACTGAAGGAACAATATAGATTTTTACCTACCTTAGTGTGATGTCTACACCTGTATGTAGAACATGCTTTTAAAGCAGCTGTGTGATAGAATAATGTAGATGCAAACAAGGTACTTTCTTTGATTTGACCCCAACATTTAAGACATTTTCCTGTGTCAAATAAATCACATTTGTGTGTATTGGAAGTTCTCCACTGAGGAATCATTGTCATTTTTTATGCATACAAGCAACAGGTTTCATTACATGGTGACTTGAGAATGTAGGTATCATACAGTTGCAGCCTTTCACCTCCAAATGTCCATAGCTGCTTTGTTGTTTGCGGATCATTTCATCATTCTGATTACTCTCCCTTTTGTGTTGCACTCTATGTGGTAATTGAGACATGAGGAAACTAAACTTAAAATTCAAAAGTAGTTAAAATATAGAAATATAGAATGAAATAATGCTACAGATGAATCTCCTGAAAACTGATATGTGGTTGGAAATATACAGTATTGTTCCTTTTATTGCTATCACAGTAGACCTAGGAAGAAAAGTTGGCGATAGAAAACATAAAACTAACTAGACAAAGGCCACATCCAAGAGTTACAGCTTAGATATGTACAGAAATTAATTAAGCCTAAATGAAAAGTATGTTTCATCTCTCTAAGGATCCCATATTCATTTGGGTATTGGGCCTGCATCCTTGTGCCATCTCCCTCAACTGTATCTCGCTTAATGTTTGCCCTTTTTTATTCTGTAAACACTGGCTCATTTCAGGCTGTTTGTTAAACAGCATCTCATTTTCCATCTCATCCCAGACATCAAACGTCTATGGAAACCCTTGGGGTCCTAGCATACTAAAAACCTTAACAAGGTGTACAGGCAGGGGAGGGTTCTCAATAAACACTTGCTTTGATGTGTGCATGCTTAAGTTCACTAAGGCAACATCATAATATGTTATATTTCTTCAAGGTTTGTTGTTTTAAAATGATTACAGATCACAATTAAAGGAACTCATACTCATGCTCCTTCTGCAGCCTTATGCCAGATCTCGCTTTTTATTTTGTGGCATTCTTTGTTCTCTTAATTTCTCATTATTGTGTATACTCAAGAACAACAGATATGAGTACTCTTTGAAATACAGTAAACAGTATTCAGTAGGAAATAGGGCTGTTGAACTGAGAAATACTTCTTTGCTTTTTTATCATAACTTGTAGACTATAGTCACATATTGTGTTTAGCAAAGTTGCAAGATCCAACAAGAAGAGATAAATACTTTGCGTGATTATTATAAAATATGTAAAAGTCTCCTCTCTGATGTAAATATCATTTTATTTGAAAAAAGAAATGACTAAGCTATTTTTTTAACCTGGATCATTCGGTCCTTGAATGAATCTTAAACATTTATCTTTTAGCTTTTTTTTCTTCTGTAACCATAGAAATGTGTATTCAGAGTTTATTCAGATTGTCTGTCCTCAACAATTTAGTCTCTTTTTTTCTGTCTGTGTCTATTCAGCTCCTCTGCTTTCAATAGAATTCAGCTCAAAATGATGGGCACTTTATTGGCACGATAGAAGAAGAGCATATTTTTCCAAGGCAGAAGATGACATCTGAGTTTGTTTGTGTTCATTACAGAACAATAATAACCCAAACAGAACAAATTGGAGTATTTATGTTGTTCTTTTTCTTTAATGTGTCAACCATTTTTGCAGCTTAAATTACATTCTTAATATCCACTTAACATGAATAGACCCTTTTTTACCTGCAGAACTGACACATTGGAAATCAAGTAAATCACTTTATCTCTGAGTAACTCTGAGCTGTGCTGAAACATGCTGGCTGACAAAGTGACTTTGTCACAAGAGTTTTCTTTTTGGTACTGTGGATGCTCTGAATGTGTCCATAGTTGGTTTTTATTTGGCTCTTACTGACAATATGGCAACTTAGCATGACTATTTATGGTGTGTATTTAAGAATCTCTTTGTCTGTAACAGCATGCTTTATATTCTCAGAGTGCCTTTGATTCTATGGGAATATTCTCATTGCTATCGCACTGCCTTTTCTTTTTTCAAACTTGGAAAGCTAATTTTGCAGCAACCTTCAAAACACCTGTGCTGGGTGTACCTGGTAGCCCATGAACCATATAATTACGTAGGTAGAGCGTGCTGTATGTGGATGGTTCCTATGTTTTTGCAGTTGTAACTTATCTGAGGGTGATGTATAGTTTTCCTTGAATGTAAGTACGCAACATTACCATACAGGAGGATAAGGCTGTGATGCTGTTGTCTTCACATTCAGAACTCTGTTTTGAAAGACCTCTGTCTTCAGCTGGTCAGAGAAGACCGATACACACTATGCACACAGACTGTGCACTCATTATAATATATAATATGGCTATTATCATATTTCTAATTTGCACCCGAATGGTAAACAACACAAAAGGGATGGAGGGGGCACAGCACAACATTCCACAGCAGGGTCATAAATCTTCTATCCTCACTGCCACCCTCCAACCTTTCATCTCATGTGCTCTCCAACACACACACACACACGCACACATGTCTGTCAGATGTGCACTGCAGTAATTAGGTCTTTCAGGTTATGATAATGTTTATGATGTTTTCTGGTTCATCTACTCACTGGTGCACAGAATGCCATTAACCACACTACTTTAAATCACTTGCTGATTCCACCACAGTCTCTCAGTGTGGATATGTATGTGTCTCTGTGTCAGTGTGCATGCCTCATTTGATGGTGTATGTTTTTGTCTTTGTACCGGCAGAAACGAGAAGTAGAGAGAGAGAGAGAGAGAGAGAGAGAGAGAGAGAGAGAGAGAGGAGAGAGAGAGAGAGAGAGAGAGAGAGAGAGAGAGAGAGAGAGAGAGAGAGATGAGAGAGAGAGAGAGAGAGAGAGAGGAGAGAGTGAGAGAGAGAGAGAGAGAGAAGAGAGAGAGAGAGAAAGAGAGAGAGAGAGTGAGTGAGAGATGAGAGAGAGAGAGAGAGAGAGAGAGGTCAAAAACCATACAGGGTCAGGAAAGACACAATTAATTAAGCTATTTTTAGGCATAAGGCTTAACCTATCTCTTTCTATCATCTTTTGTTTATTATTTTTCATAAGCTAGACTTTTTTTGGTGTTGCCAGTAGTGGTTTTGGCATGGTGGCAAAGGCTTTCTATTCATCCCTTTGTAGGCAAGTATCCTCCCTGTATTCCTCCTGGAAGCTTCGGCGCTGACCTCCCTGCAGAAACAAGTGAAAAGAGAATTTCCCTTCAAGTAGCAAAGTAAAATATCTAAATTATGTTTGGCCTGTTCATACCAGTATGTAGTTCAACTGTCTGTAGTAAGTTCCTGGTTGTCACCTTTCATATTAGACTATGAGATCGCAATAAACCCCCCAAAAAAACAAACATAAAAAAACAAACAAACAAAAACTACCTATTGAAAGTTTCAAGGATTCAGAGACACACACAAATCTTACCACTACTGTATGACATTATTCTGTCACTACAAGATTTAGTGAACTTTAGTCAAAAAACATGATTGAAAATCAGAATAATGCACACTGCGAGGATTCACACAGCCATTCTGTTTAACTTGGCTGCACTCTCTCTGCTCTTTGTAGTGTCTCACAGCATTTGTGTGTTATGAAAACAGGGTTCTTGTTGCTTAGGCCCTTCACACCTGGCATTAAAATGAATCTTGGGTGATTTGATCACAGATGGACAGTTCTAAGTACAGGTGTGAATCCACCCTAAAGGCATCAAAGGCATATTTTGAATCAATTGCTCAGAACACATTTGGAGGTGATCAGGGCAGTGCATGGCCACATTCTTTTAGCAGTGTGTATGCAAATGTGTCCTGAGCCACATTGTAGGACCGCCTACATATTCATTTGTGTGCCAACGGCATCATATGAACGTGTGAAACAACAACAACAGCAGGCAGAATTCATTCTCATCGATGGAGTACACACAAAACACCCCCATTGGGGGGTCAAAGAGGTTTTTGCAAACTACTTTGTTGTGTTTTAATTTACGGCATACTGGGCATGGGAAGTCTATTACTGCCTCCCACCAGTTAAAAACAACGTTTCTGTGTGTTTTGCACAGAGAAACAATGTACATATCAATTGCATAGAGAACAGGGAAATAAGATCTGATCACAAGTGTTCACTCGAGATGCACAACACATTCTAATGCCAGGTGTGATTGTACTAAGAGCCTTCCACTTGTGATCGGATCACCCAAGACACATGTTTATGCCAGGTGTGAACAGGACCTTAGATCCTAAGGCATTTTTTTCACTTTCAATCTAAAAGCAGGAAGGAATGTAAGAGTCACACAGACTAATTTACTCTCTTGAACACAGCTGTCTAATATCGTTTTTCACCCATGATCATCTTCCATCATTTTACTCCACAGATAATACTCTTATCTCTGACAGATCCTTTGTAGATAATTACCCTACTGATAAAAAGAGGATTTTTTTCTGTCATGGTTTTTAGGCTTTACTTTAATAACACTCATGTATCACTTTTCATTTTGTGCTACAGTGCCAAAGAAGGAGCTCAAAATTCATTTGGCGCCTTTTGTCACCCTTAATTTGTTGTGAACTTGTATGAATGTATTTTTTTTTTTGCTCTCCTCTAAACTGTATTTTCCAGACTACCAGGTTCATCACCAATAGTTGATGACAAGGTTTTGATGTATAACCCCCCCCCCCCAAAAAAAAAACAACAAAAAAAAACAAAAAACAAAGCAAAACACACAAAAAAAAAACTATCATGGATTTGCTCTCCTAAGTGGGGCAGACAGTGTGTTTTTATTAATGTTGTGTTTTGCCTGAACTCACATTTCACATTTTAATCAGCATTTCTGCAACTTCTGTGCTGTATTTAAGAAAGATCACTACATCCAACCACAAGTTCAGTTTTATATCATAGCAATACTAGTTTAGTAGTTTAGCCACAGGGATGTAAGACATACTCCAATAATATGAAATCAAGCTCACTAGTTTCTAACTGATATTTTGATGGCAGCCAATGGGGCTGTGCCGCCCTCATTATAAGGTCAGAATATAACTTGGCGGTAAGATAAACACCTTCCGTTCATCAAAACTCTGGAGACAGTGATCAATTTGTCCACAGGTTTATTGACTAAAAAAGGGTGACACTGAGAACAGACAAAAAAGAAACATGCTTAGAAAATATACTTCTTGTACAGTATATTTTACAGTATTATATACATATTTCCAAATCTTAGTAATACACTATAACATACTTTTATCAGAAATCTCCTTTTAGCTTACTCATGCTTACATATTAATTACCTATTTATTGCTTTACTATATCAATAAAGTAACCTGTTGAGTTTAAATGTGTTGCCACTCATACTTTTTTACTGTCCTATAAACATAGCTTAAATTGTAAATTAATCTGTGAATTAGCTAGATAGCCCTTTCATGTACAAAACATCAACAGAAATAATACTATCCTCAAATTCACACACAACTCTTAAACCAACAAATAATGCACTATAATTGAATGCAAACACATATGATACGATTACATACCGACGATGCTTCATACGGCATGAGATGTACAGTAAGCAGATGTATTTAGATAGAAACAGGCAGCTGGACTATCTGTTTTATTGCCATGTGTCTCCACTTCCTAATTGACTTGTGACAAAACTTAACTTCCTGTGACACACTTCCTGACTCTCTTAAAGGGGCCACTGCTAACAAATAAAACAATGAATTTGATCCCAAAAAACTACTAACTAAAATACAATAACAGAACAGGGGCTGTGGAACTGTTCAAATTGCAGAGCAACTGACCCAGAATTTTATACACACCAGAAATTCGCCAAACTGTTATTAATCGGACATCATGGCCCCCATCAAACTGCACTTCCAACGACAACCCATTTGACAGAAATTTGGCCCAATGCTAAAGATACTCAGGGACAACCAATTCAGGTTTTAAGTCAGGATAATACATAGAATGCTTGGTTGTAGGTTTTAGTCGCTGTTCTCAAGTGTAGTCATTTGTATAGATTGTGGAGAGAAGAGTTGTTGTACAGCATACCTGAAAGTCCAAGTGAGCGCAAAGATAAATGGGTATAGAAAAAAGTGACAGAGAAAAAAGGGAAAAGAGCATCTCCAAGGACTCAGGATCACATTATCACACTTTTTTCCCCTGACCTGCATTTTCTTTTGTTCTCATTTGTTGGCATTGTCTACCACCTTTCATTCCTCTTTTTTCATCCTCCTACTCTTTCTTCTTTCTTCTCTTCCTCCTACTCTTTCCTGTTTTTTTTCTTCTTTGCTCTTTTGTTCACATACACCTACAGTATACTGTATATGTACAAACTGATAATTTGTAGACATGATGAGGCCAGTGAAATATGCTTGGTATACCAGAGGACATAAAAAGATCTTTGGTTTCCCCCTTACCCGTGTTTAGTGTATTTGTGTGTGTGTGTGTGTGTGTGTGTGTGTGTGTGTGTGTGTGTGTGTGTGTGTGTGTGTGTGTGTGTGTGTGTGTGTGTGTGTGTGTGTGTGTATGTGTGTGTGTGTTAATGCAACAAAGGTGGGAGGGATTAAAATATCTTGTTAAAATGACCCCAGACTGTGGCTTATGAAATATGTCACCATATTATGGTACTCTGCGAAGCACACTGTGCCCTTGTGATGCACCTGGTCTAACAAGAATAACTCTTTGTTCTGCTGCTGTAGAAAAGTAATCTAACTCCAATTACAGCATTGGTGAAAAAAGAATTGCATGATCCTTCCAAGTGGATCTATATTTTACTGTGTTTTCATTATACAAAATAGTATACAGTTTTTCTTGTTGATTCTACTTGCATGGATAATATTTAGGTTTGTATATGTATTGTGGTTTCTTAATGGATGGCGGGACTTTCCATGGCATATAAATTGGGTGTGACTTCATCATCACTGTGGTGAGAGGATTGCGCCCACAGTGGTTCATACAGAGCACATAATTATATTAAACATGTCAAAAATGTGATCTAATGATACAGCTATCATGGTATTATGTTGGATTGGAGGACACAATGTGGTGTTAGCATGGCGCTTATTCAAATGGCTAAAATGGTTAAAATTTTTGTCAATGTATGTATAGCTAGTTTATATAGTAGTTTAGCTACAGTAGTAGGTTAAGTTAACATTTGCTATTTTTTCTGCAGTGCCATGCTTAGAGATTGCTATGCCTATGTGACTAATCGGTTTCCATGTTTGTTGACCGGGCAATAAAAGTCCACACAGAAATTGAAGTCGGTCTGTCTCACACAACACAACGCAGACTGAAGGAAACAGTGATTATATATGCAATAGATCATGTTTAATTAAATAAATATTGCAGAAAATATTAAAATATTGCAGAAATTCACTGTCATTCTATTAGAGTGCATTTTCAGCCTCAGTTGATTAACTTCTAAAACTATTAGAACAAAAGTTGTTCCCTCATCAGTTCATGATAAGCTCCAGCAATGATCAACTTATCTATGTTCTTTGAATTTTACAGATTAGAGGGAACGTGCCATCATGCAACATTGCAGCGCTGTTACCCAATGGTTCTACATTGTGCCTGTGAAGCCTTTCAGGATCATGATTTGACTCAACATGTAGCAGGGTGGCTAACACTCGCTTGTATAAACTTCTCTCATAACTTTTCTGGCTTGCTTTGTTCAGTAGATGGTCAGTTGTATATGAATTTAAAACGTTTAAACTGAGAGATCCTAACAGGTGACCCACCCTGGATATTTGGAATAAACCAACCTTTTTATGTGTTGTGTACAGTTTGCCAGCTGTAATGCTGTATTACATCTTTGCTGACCCAAGTACACATCCATATTTGTACAGTGACCATTTCCTGCCTTCCTAATGAGTTAATGTTACTCTATCTAGCTCATCTGCTTGTTCATCTCATTCACCAAACATTTTTAGTCCAGTATCTGTAGTGAAGTGCCTGTGTCCTCTATAAATGTAAGCAACTATTAGTAACCAAATAGTAACTTTTGCTACAACAGACTCATCCCTAAAATAACCTAAATGAACAAATTGATTGTTTCTTAAGACCAGTCCATTTACTACGCTTTTGGTCTGAACGCAGCTTTACAGTCACAGCTTCTAATACCGAACTGCAGAAACATTCTCCTCTGCAACAATGAACTTGTAAACCTTTTAAAAGATTTAGTGAAAAATTTATTTTGATTAGAATATATGCTTTAAATAAGCATGTAGTTATAAAAGGGTATTATATTTCTCTCTGCTGCTATTGTTGTTTCTAATTCCACTCATAACACAAGTCTATAACATTTCGACGCCTGATGTTTGATTGATTAATATCAGTCAGAACTTACACCATCCACAAGCTTATCATTTCCACATGCCAGCTCTCTGAAAACAATAGTATTGGCACACTCAGCTGTAGTCCATTACCTCTGAGCTTACAAGCCTGAAACACTTAAAATTCATTCATCAGGTCTCTGACAGGGCAACCTACTGCAAACAGATTCAGTCATGCAGTGAATCCTCTCCGTTAACCCCTTGCAACATTTCAACTTCTGACCTTGGCGTCCACCTGCACAGAGGCTCTTTCATCACACAGCACATCTTCTTTATGGCTTACTCACACAGACACACGCACACTCACGCACATACTTAAAATCCTCATCACCTTTGACCTTGTGACCCCAGTTAACTAACTAACCTCTTGTTATTTCCCCCTGTTCACTGCACCTCTTTGTGTGGGGCCTCACTGAGAAGAGCCAGTCATGCAGCACTGGTAGCCCTGGGGCAACTTCAGCTTCCAGCCTATCAACATTTCCATACATCTTTTTTCTTGACTGATTCACATATAAACAGAGTGACTTAGTCACTTGTTCACTTTGAACTTCTAACCTTTGGCAGTGGCCATTTCCTGGCATTGATATGCTTTCTGATGGCCTTTACAAGTATGCTTTTAATGTTAATGTGAAGCCCAACAAGATGTACAAGAGCAACAAGTAGTGCACTTAACTTTTCTACATTTGAACTTGATCTTCTTGTTCACCCATGGCTATTGAATGTATAATGAAAGCAGCATATTCAAAGGCTTGTAAAGGCATTGAACTATCCTCTTTTGCAGATTCTTCCAGAAAGATCTTTTGAGTTCTGTTGACAGATCTTTATTTATAAAACCAGATACTATAGCCCTTAGCCTTGTAGGATATGTTAAAGAAATGAAATCCACCTCACTGATTCCACATTTGAACTCTTAACCTTGCTGTTTATGTATGGCCATGTGTTATTAATGAAGAGCGTCCCTCAGCACTGCAACGGGACTGTCATAAATCTGGTACCCAAACTCAGCTTAAAGTTAATGATGCATACCGTTAACTCTAATCCATATGAACTGAATCTGAACTTCATTCTTTGCTGCATAATGTTGTGATCTAGTTTCTGACCAACTAATACAAGATTTGTAAATACATAATTAACCGCGCAGTGACTCTGTGTTAAATGGAATTAAGTTGTGTTTTAGAATAGCCCCAAATAGAAATGAATCTTAAATTGCCGAAGACTCAACTCACAACCCCTTGAGTCATGTCTATGCAACAGTAGTTTTCTTGATTTTTATCTGTAATATTCAGTGATGAACCAATATACTTACCTCAGCCTTTTAACCACCTAAAGTGAGGACATTTTTTATTGGGTCATTTTGAGGTAGGATTTTGTAGTATGTTGTTTGCGTGCTTTACCTGTTTATTCCCCATTTTAGACTCAATTTGGAAAGACATTGGGAGAGAGACAAGCTGAGTCCTTTTCAACTGCTAATCATTTTAAAGCTGAACTTTCCCTTAAATATTTTGCCTGCAATTTACATTCTTTTTTTTAATCAATATTTAATACACACAACAAGGATTTTTGTGGGTTTCACCAAAATAACTGAAAGAAGCCTTTTGCCAAAGGAATCTAATCTTTGGATTTGTCCAAGTCCAAAATGAAATCACTGAAAGGATCTATTACAGAACAGTATTGCTACTGTAGAGCTGGAAGACTTACTGAGCAGAGTGGATACATGCAGCCATGGGGCTTCATCTCTCCTCCTTTTCAAGGATGGTCCTCTCACTTATGACATTGCTCTGCTGCCCCAAGTGCTTATGAAAAAAAGAAAGAGAAATATTTCAGATTAAAGCCAAGATATCTCTTCAAGGTGGAAAGACTATACTGGCAGAAGTTACTCATTATTCCCTTTGCCCCTTTAAAAACATTCTGTAGTCATACTGCCTGCTGCCATTTGAGCTTGTGAAGTCTCTCGCAGCTTTGAACTGTATACCCATGCCTTTAAGCTTCACCATTGTTTATGCACTCACAAGCATCAATGGGTTGCATCTGGGCCACATGTCAAAATGGCTAGTGATCAACTACCAGGCAACAAACCAATGACACAACACAGCCACAAAGCCACTCCTATAGCCTGCATGTTTATCGGCACCAACACGAGTCAATGTATTTCTCTTGGGGAGTCTATGAAGTGGAGGCTGCGCTCAAGTGTGAGTAAACAACTAGGCCATTTCCACTTACTGTACACATTCCCTGTTGCTGAGAGTAGAACTACGTGTTTATGCTTACAAGTACTGTTTATAGCATCAAGAACACTAGCAGGGCATGTTCAGTTTAATGTTTAACCCATCTTAGACTTAACTTTATGTTAGGGATGAATTTTTAATGTTCATGCAAAAGTGCTTGCTATGAATAGCGAAGATGCTGTCAAAACAGCTCGTGTTGAATCATGTATGAAGTTTCCGTGCATTCAGCACCCATGGAGTGCTGTATAATTGTAGTTAATGTGAAAAAGAAAAATGTAAAATTTTGTCTTGTTAAAAGCTGTACAGGCCTGAAGTTTCAACTCAGGATTGATCTGACCGATTAACATGGACCACTCACTGGGGTTGATAACCCAAAACTCAGCCCAAAACAAATCTTTCAGTGTAAAAAATCTCTCATCTGCATTTCTGGGTATTGGTTTAGAGAAATGTGGTGCAGCACAGACATGTGTAGCCTACAGTACAGTGCTTGTCTTTCACAAATGTTCTCCAAATCTTTATCAACTGGCTAAATGCTCAAATGTGGATATCCTTGACAAACTGGGGACTGCTCAAAGTTCTTAATTTTTACACTTTGCATTCTCTATGACTTACCACCCAGCCTGCATCCAAGTTAGCTACAGAATCTGGCAAGTCATGACCTGGCAGCTCAGTGCATTCTCACATGTATGTGTACATCTCTGCTACATGGTGATGTGTTTGGATAAGATGAAATGGGGAAGAAGCCATTATCACTACTGTATGTGATGCAATCTATGTTTGATGTAATATAATTACTGAAAATAATTATAACAATTAATGTTTCATTTCATTTAGGTTTTAAACCTGGCCCAAATACGTCAGGCTCAGCTGAAACAGCCTACTGTGAAACCCTCATGACAGGTTTCATTTAGGCCCACTTTGATTTTTTTTATCAGTGATTTGGTCTTTCGTGAGCTGGGGATGTTTTTTTGCCCTAGAGGCTAATGAAACCAATTCAAAGCCCATTGTGTAATTTTAAAAGGCTTTGGATTTAACGAAAATAAGGCTGAAAATAGGAAAAAAGCTGTTTTGTCCTGCTCTCTCTCTCTCTTTCTGTCTCTCTCTCTCTCTCTTTCTCTCACTCTCTCTCTCACTCACTCACTCACTCACTCACTCACTCACTCACTCACTCACTCACTCTCTCTCTCTGTATCACTCTCACTCTCTCACACACACACACGCAGCTTCACTCTTGAGATTGTTGCACTCCTGCTCAGTAACCACTGCTCTAGTTCCCACAAGCTCAAGCACAGCTCATTTCAGAAAGTAGTACTTGTGAGGGTAGCAGACCCAAGATAAAAGTTAATTAGGACTCTGGCAGAAGAAGATCAGACAGAAAGAGGGACACAACAACAGAGATGGTTTCAAAGGAATAACTTGACATTTTGGACTTGCCGCCTCATCTGGCTCACACCATGGTAGACCAAAATCCCCTATGTTGGCACTCCAGATTACAAAATGGCTTGCTGGTATTTATCATTAAAACCAATAGGTATCACTAGCACACTCAGTTGTTTGCAACCACTAGTTTCAAAGTATGCAGCGCTAATGATGTGATTTAATGTTGGCTCAAGAGCAAATTAACCCTTAGATGCATAAGTGGGGTCAAAAATGACCCCAGCAGTAGTTTTTTTGCAATATCATTGTAATTTTAAATTTTTATCGTTTAATCTTCCATGTATTCCTCAAATAGGTTGTCTTTGACACGAGGCCATTTGGATTTGTATCTAATTGTTATATTTTTTAAGTAATCACATTTTTTGTATCAGTACCACACTCTTCCATACGCGGGGTCAAAAATGACCCCAATCATTTTCTATGGAATTTCAAGGGTTAACCCTAGGAACCTTTGATTTTTATCAACTGTGACTGTCAGGTATATATTTACTGTCGATCCACACATCTAATGTCAGCAGTCTCACCACCCCTAAAGATTATTTTTTCACAGCAACAAAAATGTATTATTAGTACAAGTATTATCATCATTTTTATACCTGAGAATATATATGCTGTTATAAAATATGAACTTAATTTCCAAATACATGATTTTTGTGTGATATAGTGTTGTGTTATCATCATCAAATTGTAAAGTGTCCTTGGATATGTGAAAGGTGCTATATAAATCACACCTATTTTTATTATTATTATAATTATTATTATCAAATTACTTTCTAGTTAGCTAACACTAGGTAACTAAGATAGCTAACATTACTGCATTTGTTGTGTAGAGAAGCAGACTCTCACTATGATGGTTAGGGTTAGGGTTATGACAGGGCCAACAGAAGAGAAAGAGGTGTAAGATGTGTGCAAAGCCACCAATAGTTGCTGGAAATGCAGTGACCCTGTGTGCAGTGCTCACAGCCAGAAACAAGTAGTTTGTAACAGCTGCTCACAGTGAGAAGAAAGAAGACGCGTGTGTGTACATGCATAGACAGACAGACGGATACACAAACAATGAATGTTGAAGTTGTGATAGCATGGAAAACATGAAATCATTCTTGTGTTATAATATTGCATTAAATGCATTGATTCTAATTGGGATACTTTTTGGATGTTAACCGTTTTTGACCTTTTTAAAAGCTGGGATAAAAATGTTATAAAAAAGTGATAAATGACCATGTCAAGCATGAAATAATTATTTTGTTGACCAAAATATAATTCAAATCATCATCTTTAACCAAAATGAAATACATTTCTTAAGTTTACAGCATAAAATGCATTCATTTTAATTGGGGTCATTTTTGACCCCACTCATGGAAGAGTGTAGGTATCGGTAGGTCATGCATCTAAGGGTTAAGAATGTTCTTTTTTTTCAAAATGTACAAAATCCCTAGGGAAGACAAAGAACACAGGAAATCCCAAATGTTGTTAAATTACATTAAGATTAGTGAGAAATAAATTGTGACCAAGTGTGAACCAAAAAGACAGCGAATTGGTGAAGACATTGGTAAAGCTGTAATGGTAGTAAAGTACCATCTTAAGCTGTAGTTTTGAGTAAAGGGCATACACATTATTAGAGATAATAGAGATATGGGATAAACAATTGTATACAGTGCTTATGCATGCGAAAGGCAGAGGTAGAGGAAAACAAGAGAGAGAAGTATGGTCAGTAATGTGTCTGTAATAAGGTCAGAGGCAGAAGTCCATTATGAAACCCCCTTGAGGCTCTATTTATAGTGACCTAGGAGGGAGGGGAGGGAGGAAAGGATATAGAGAGCAAGTGAGGTGGTGAAAAAAAGAGAAGAGTTTGAGATTAAGAGGTTGACGAGAGAAGGGAAGAGTGAGGACGACTGAGAAGGAGGTTGGATGGGGGCGATGGGTGGAAGGGTGCCAGAGAGACAAGCAGAGAGGGGAAGTGTTGGGAAAAACTGAAGATGGGAAAGACGAGAAATGGGGATAAAAGATGAGGGTAAGGAGAGTGGAAGGATGCCAGTGAAGGAAGAAGGGATGGAGGGAGGACTCAGAAGGAGCAGAGGAAGACAGCAGGGAGGACAGAGAGTTTGGCTAGGCGAATAAGAGAAACTGAGTCGTGTGGTCGAAAGGAATGAGGGTGGCAGGAAGAGACGAGAGAGAGGGATAAGAAGGCGAGAGAGAGACAGTGAGCCTCCAGATGGAGAAAGGCATGAGCAGGGAAATGTCTGATCCAATTTTATCTTCAGCTCTGAACAAAATAGCCAAAAATATGGGATAAACCTTCAAATGAAATAAGCCTGTAAGCTGTTCTTTATCATTTGAGTTGAGGCCATCTTTATTATTTGATCATGTGTGTGTCTGTGTATGGGCATGTGTGGATTTGTCAAATAATCTACAGAACTAGACTCAGCATGGTGTTTTAATTATTTTCTGAAGGAAACAGGAGGAGCCATAGGAATCAATATGGATGAGGAGGTAGGTAAGATGGGCAGAGATATGAAGGAAGGGTGGAGGACGTGGAAACACATGTAAAGGAAGAACATAAGGAGAAACAAACATAAAAATTCCATGAGGAAGGCTAGACCTAGTGGGTGGGTGCAGGGGTCGATGTGGAATGTGCCTTTGGGGAAGTTGCCTGAGAGAGATGTAGGGCTAAATCAATGTAGTTCCTCCAAAGCACAAGCAGAGAGAAAGCTGGCTGCAAGGAATAGAAGAGGAGAAAGATGCACATACACTGGGATATAAACTAGCTTCCTAAAGGAATCAGGAAATACATCACTGACCAAGACTAAAAGAAGCAAAATATTGTAAGACATATTGGACATAAATGAAAAAAAGTAATCAAAAAAGGCAGAAAGACTGGCCTAGAGAGATACTGACAGGTGAAAAATATGCAGACGGACATTAAACAGAGAGAGAGCCAGGTGGATAGTGAGACGTGGATCGTACAGCACAGACATACACGCAACCAGCCAGCCATACTATCAGTTGTCAGCCACCCAGAAAAACATTATCCTATCTCCCTGAAAATAGACGTCCTTTCCCGGCCAATGTTTTGATATTCTAATGCATTGCCCTGCGCTGGCTGCTTGTATTAATAGTGATGCTGAGCTGCGATAGTAGAACATGAATGAAAGCGAAGCCTTGCTTTTCCCCCAGGCCTGGGATAAGGGAGACAGAATCCATCTGGTAGATAACATTACACAGCAACTAGCACAAGTTTGTACCCCCACAAGCTTACATAAGACTATGCATATGAATGAGATACCCCATCTGCATGTGGATGTGTGCGTACATTTGTGTGCATAATACAAAATGAGACTTGTGTAGTACAGAGCAGGTAACTTCTTCATGCTTCTAAATGGCTATAATTATTTTTCTCTGGCCGTCCATATGTTTGCCTCTCCTGTTTTCTTATCTGTTTTCCTCCTGCTTGAATGCGTTTCTTTCCTATTATGATGTTATTGCATTATTATGCCATTATTCAGTTTCAGACAGACCGTTTGATTAAATAGTGTTGTGAACTACATCCTTTATGTTTGTGTTGTGAATTTGTTTGGGCAATAATGCTGGGATTACAAAATTATACATTTCTTGAGTCTGGTGTAGTCTGGTTTTATTTAGTGATACTGAAGAGAGGTAGTGAAGAGGAACTGAAAGATTGGAGAAAGGAGACTTACCGTAAATGACTTGCCATTACTGGTTCTTACAATTTGTCTTGTCTTTCACTCATGCTATACACATCACTGTGACTCAAAGCATATTTTTATGTTTCAAATCTATTTTCTTTTCCTTTTACATGCATAAATACAGTGATAAGGTACCAGGCTCTGAGTGCCGCCAAAAACCGGGTAACCCATACTCAACATTGTACCTGAACGCATCCTGTGTAGACACAGATCGAGGACTGTAGCTGCATCTCTGTTGAAGTGCTGCTTTCCATACACAGTTGTGTCAAACCAGTGACTTAGTTCAGAAGATGAAATTAAAACCCACTTCATAGCCAGGACTGTAACAGATTGGCTCTCATCTGGCCTCACCATGATCGCAGTGGCTGATAGTGTGACATTTAGGTTCCCACCCACGTACCCAGTCATATGAAAGACACATACGAAAAACTGTAACCAAAGCCCCACTGCGCGTTGCTCAACCTTGAAAGAGAGGAATCAGATATAAACCCCTGCTGTGGACCATCCTGTGCTGTCCAGTGAGGTGTATCTGTACACCTAAGCTGACCTGCACCACAGAAACTGGAGATAAGCTGCAGATTAAGAGCCATTTCAGGACAAACCAGGCGTACTCACTCCATAGTTCTCCATATAGAATGGTATACTCTATACTTTTTTCCTCTCTGTCTATCTTTCCTTATGAGCACAGGAAGCTGTTTTCTAAAAGTCGTGAGAAAGAAATAGCCAAAAAGATCACGTGCGTGTGTGTGTGTGTGTGTGTGTGTGTGTGTGTGTGTGTGTGTGTGTGTGTTCATGTAACACTTGGCAGAGATGGTCATGAAAAATAGCAACTAAGTGCTTTCACACTGCCTACCTGAAAACACCCACACATCAGCTGCTGTGTGTCCTTCCTTAAAATGTGCCTGTGCCCAATTGTACATATACATGTGATGTATATCCAACTGTGAGTGTGATGGTGTCTCAATGTGACTGTCAACCAAGCAGCATCTGAGATGGTGTTTATGCCTCAAGTCAAATGTAGTGAAGAAACATGTTCTTTTTGTTTTCTTTTTATGAATGCTGATGAATATTTTTTCCTCCCTCTGATCCTTTAATAACTTTCCTTCCTCAGCTCCTTCATTTCCTTTGTTCGTTGCATTATGGAAGAATAGTGTTCATCAGCAACACATTCAAAAATCAAGGCCTTTGTACCCTAATTTTGAGTATACTTAACTGTGTCTTTTCCCCTTTGTATACTACACCACATACTCAAAACCTGCTTAGAATTAGTGGTGTATAGATTTGGGATACAGCTATAGACTTTTGAAAATGTGTGTAGTGTACGTGATGTCACATAACCATTTTTTAAGCCATGTTTTGAGTCCTGGAGTTCCATGAACATTTTTTTTATTAAAGCAATTGTATATCTCTTCTATCTTAATGGATGTATGAAAAAAAAGAATCCCTATGAATCTCTTTTATCACACCATTTTCACTATGTCATGGCTTATGTATCCATCCTTATCTTTGAGCTATACTGCCATTCTTAAGGATCACCCTATGCAAAACTTCTCATGTTACAGATAAGTTCAACATACAAAATTGCAAAAATGTTACTATTACTGTGTGATGGCCTTTGTTTGAACAATCTTTATTCACATTAAAAAAAGGTAATCAGCTGCTAAAACAACAATAAAAAACTGCAAATGTGCTGGTGTTACCATTTTTAAAAAAAAGAATGCACCGATCCAACTTAGTTTCTCCCAATACAGGTATAAATACCTCAGCAATACTGATATTAGTGCTCTCTTTCCACTGACCAAAAAAACATTTTACCCATATAGAATCAGTAGAAAGGAGCGGCTATAAAACAGTGAATACATTTTAGCGTTTCTGTCATTTTGGAATTTGATCGACTCAGTCCAACAAAATTCTAAAAGTCTTGAGGAGCCCCACAATTACATTACCTTATAACATTCATGTGTTTGCGGAGCCAACGGGAATTCAGATGGCTTGGCCAGAAACAGTCTCAAGCATACGTTCTCTACTGGTCCCATAACATGGAAGCATTAGGAAACCTGCTTAGACTTTTTTGGCATATGGCACCAGTGTCCAATACATCTTAATACATCCACAGGAAATACACACGCATACACACACTGTGCTATTTGATCAGAGACTGTAACTACTGACTAATGCTATTATAGTCATGCTGACCTCTGTAATATCCAGTATTCTACAATAGGATACTAAATACGTTCCTACTTTATATTCATGCACATACATATATACAAAATACGCTAATATGCAACTGTGGATGCAGTGAGTAGCATAGCACACATCTGCTTAAATGCACAAACACACACCCAGATGCATAAATATATACCATTTCATGAACTTATAGTACAGCATGTGCAGTCGACAGTCCTACACACACACACACACACACACACACACACACACACACACACACACACACACACACACACACACACACACACACACACACACACACACTTATACATTAATATGCAGTTTTGTGCTGCTCTGACCTGATAACTAGGGGCAATGCAACTTTTGGGAATAAATAAAATATGCATTTCACATTTTCACACATTTCAAACATTTCTGTGTTTGTGTGTATATACAGTATGAGGGTTTTGTATTCATACACTTTAAGTCACTGGAGCTGAATGTGTGTGTGTTTGTGTGTGTGTGTTTGCCTCATAATTAGTCATAATGTAAATGTATGAATTCAGGGTTTGTTTGTTATACACATACCAACTGGAGAATATCTGTCAAGGAGGCTTTATATGAATTATAGATAGAAAGGGACATAAGAATAATTATCTAACTTCAGGAGAGAAAAAGGACCCAAAGTGGAAGTAGATTAATACAAAAGCACAGGTACAAAAAGTGCATAAATTATCATTGCTGAATTTCCCCAATTGTGATATAAACAAAGGAGTCCATGCAGTATAGATAATTTCTCAGTGCATACACTCACTTATAGGATATGGTGCAATATGAGACTAAACCACTAAGCCAGTAGGACACACCAGACTTATTCTCTTCATTCTAGAAGAAGTACCTTTCAACATTTCTTTCTTAACTCAGGCAAGCTGTGGCCTAACAGAGTCACCCCTTCACAGGCAGGGCCGTAAATCTAGTTCCAGGCTTTAGTTGGGGCCTTATCTGTCACAGACAATGAAAGTCTGAGGACACCAACCAGCTGTCACTGTCTGCTCCCATATAGATACACTAGCTTTCAAGTGCTTTTCTGCTATTATGAATTGCCTTGTATAGCCCCGAAAGTCTGGTGGATATATAATTGGCTTTGACAAGGAGTGTGCTGTGCATGCTATATTATATCTTCCCGGGGTTATTTCTGTCATCAAATAGTCATGGTTGGCCACCCAGCCTGGGAGAAATTTCTCTCCCATGTAAAATAATACAGATTTTCTTTCTGTAAGTATTGGATTCAATTTGAAAACCAACAAATCAGTGGCCAAATATTAAAAGCATAAATTTGAATCAACATCTCCCTTACACAGTCTCAACAAAAAAGTGAGCAGTATGATAATCTTCAGAAAGATATGGTTTAATGTACATTTTGTGTTTTTTTGTTTTGTTTTGGAGTTTTTTAAATCAATTTTTCTATTTCTATTCTTTCTATTTTGGTTTATTTTATTCAGAAGATTATAATAAAATATATGCTAATTTAATTGATCCCTTTGGACAAAGGTAATGGAGTGATTTAGTTGTCTCATTTTGCATGTCTACTCATGTCTTGAATAATGTGGCTTTTATCAAAGTGTCAATTGAGGATAAGGCCCTGATTAAGTTTCTAATGGATGCAGATGATGTGTGGCCTCCTGGTGTCTTGTTTCGAAAGGGCTATGACACTCTAGGAAGCAGTGTATAATTTCCTGGCATGCTATGTGGAGTAGTTCAGCTGGCTTAACCCACCCTTGATCTATTCTTTATAAACAGATTTTACTGTCAGAAAGGCAGTAATACACACACACACACACACACACACACACACACACACACACACACACACACACACACACACACACACACACACACACACACACACACACACACCTCTGCATACTGGCAGTGTATATTTTATCAACTCTTATGTCAGCCAGCATGACTTTGTTGGTCTGATCATCGTCATCTGAACCACTTATCATCTGAAAACAACTCTGGGAAAGGAAGGGAGGAATGGAGGGAGGAATGGAGGCAGGAAGGAAGGAAGGAAGGAAAAGGCAGAAAAGAAGGCAGGCAGGAAGGAAGGAAGGAGGGAAGGAAGGAAGTTTTAAAAAAAAATGCTGATCTTAGGAAGTACTCATTAAAACAAAGACATTCATAGAGACATGTCACATTGAAAATGCTGCTAACAATATTATTCTAAATATAATAAATTAAAGTAGTCTAACCCTATGCTTAAACATATCTTCAGGCAAAAGTGGGTAAACAAAACGTATTCTCACCATATACAGTAACTATTGTTTCAAAGCATGAATAATTGAATCGCAGATGAGTAAACACTTAACAAAGTTGAGCACTGAATCCCCAATGGGAGGTTAGAAAAAATGTTTCAAAAGAGAAAATGAAAAAATAAAATAAAAAATGCACTTGCTTTTTTCTTAAAGATGATAATGAAAAAGAAGAAGGAGAGATAAAGCTAAATAAAGCAGGCAGTTTATGGTATTCATGGTGTGTCATAGACATGCACACACACACATAACTAATGTGTGCGTTTGCTCCTGTGACATTCACAAACATATTTTCCATACGTTTGTTTCTATACAAGTGTGTGTTTGTTGAATGCTTGAACGATGACGTGCTTGTGTGCCTTGTATTTGCATTTTTTTCTGTGCCCACATTTATCTGTGTGTATACGCATTCTCCTTTATACGTGTTTGTGTGTGTTTAGGAAATGGGCAGCATCAATTCTAGAGCAGTGATACACTAGTTCCCTGCTGTCCCATCACCCTGCACTCATTCTATCTGTTTGTCTCCCCTCATCTCACTAAACTTCCTAAATTGCTTCCCTGAACCTTTTTCAAGATTATTCAGCCTGTCTATTTAATTAAAGGTGATAGAATGAAGAGTAAATGTGTATTGAGGAAGATAGTGACGATCGTGGGAAGAGGCTCTGGGTGTAGTATTGTACTGTGTTAGTGAAACATTGTGTGTTTGTTTGTGTGTGTAAGATGGAAAGAGAGATAGCAAGAAAAATGATAAATCCATGGAGAGTTTTTCTTTAGTGTGTAAAAATGTTTATGTGCTCATTTTTTGTCTGTGCAGGTGTGTGCACTTTACTTTTGTCTGTGTTTGTATGTGTCTGAGAAAGACAGCGACTGTGCCAGATTTGTTTCCCTAGTTGTCAAGGATGTAAGTGTGTGTGTATCTGTGTTTTTGATAGTGGCTGTGGAGGGGATTAAGAGTTATGGGTTTAAAAATTATTTTTGCATGTCTATTTATGGTGTGTGTGTGTGTGTGTGTGTGTGCGCGCACGCTTGTTTCTCTGTTTGCATGTGTTTTTGCAGCTGCTGTTGATTCTTACTGATAAGATGCTAAGAAGTATGATCTCATGATTTCCACGGCTACTGCACTGATACACATCACAGACCACTTACCAAGAACACAAGACCCTACACACACAGACACATAAACACACACTCATACCCATGAGGCATTTTGACCCTATAAGGCTTCATTAAGCTCGCAACAGACATATCTCTACATTCCTCTACTTTCTTCATCACCAAACACCAAACCAAAATAAAATTGATATATATCATGCTCTATCCATATGATAGATCAGTTCACATTGTCTGCGACACTCAAATGTGATTGGTCACTGCTGATGACATCATTCTTAATAGATACTGATAGATTACTGATATTTATTGGCTGGGTTTTGTAGGTTTTCTGAAGTGGGCAGGCCTACAGGCGTAAGCGAGGGAATAAATGTGGTTTTTGCCCCCGGTACATATTTACTACATGCCGTAAATCGAACCTGGACATTGTTCCGCTACAGCCATTCATTATTGATGACAGCATTCAGGCAAGACGTTTATGAGCTGAGCTGTTAGGATCAGTAATTCACTCTGTCAGGAGATCAGGAGAGAGAGGAGCAGGTGAAGAAACAAAAGGAGGAGATAAGAAGAAAAGGAAGAAGGAGGAAAAGGAAAACAGATGGGATGGAAAAGTGCAAAGTAGGAAGAGGGAAGGACCAGAGAGGCAAGGATGGTGCAAAAAAAAAGGAAACAGTAGGCATTCATGAAACAACGCTTTTATTCATGGGGATTTTTCTAACCATCCCTCCCCTCGTTCCACCCTCCTTTTCTCCGGCTATCATGTTTCTTGTGCCAATCAATAATTTATAGCTGTCACTCCAGAGCAGTGAACCCCCCCAGCTCTCTGAATGACAGATGAGGGTGAGAATGAGTGTTGGGGCAAAGTGAAAAGCAAGAGGGGGGTTATAAAGCAGAGTGGTGGAGAAGCATAACGTCACAAAAAATACCAATGGAGAGACAGGAGAGTGCAGAAAAGAGAAAGAGGCTGATGGAAAAATGGTTGAATGTGACAGTGGATAAATAGCCAAGAGTGAGAGAACATTTCCTACAGATAATGAAATTATGGGGTGGAAATGTCTACGAATTTTCATACTCTCATAGAACTAATTACAGAAATAAGAGAGGAAATGTCATCAAATGTCATCAAAATGTGACATCAAAGTGGGGACACTGCCTACTAATTTTCCCCCTATTTATGTCTTGTTGTTTTACCTAAGCTGCTTTTAGCTCCTAGCCCACAGCACACTGCCACTCTCCAAGATAAAGACCAACTACACAAACAATTAGGGTGGGAGGAATTAAAGTTTGTGTTTGTCTGTGTGTGTGTGTGTGTGTGTGTGTGACTCAGTGTGTATTTGTGGGAGTGTTGATGTGCAATTTTAGCCATGACACATTTGCGTTGAAAAAGAGGTTGAACCTTGAAGCTGTGTCAAAACTGCTCTGTGTGTTAAAATGTCCCCATGAGTCACAGTTCCCCAGGTGAGGCAATCACACATGTGTACACACACACACACACACACACACACACACACACACACACACACACACACACACACACACACACACACACACACACACACACACACACACACACACACACACACACACACAGTCACTCTAGACAGTCTTAATGAAACTGGAGGATGATGGAGTGGAGGGAAATTACAAAGTAGAAGAAAATGTGCATTTGTGTGTGTATGTGTGTGCAGACTTTAAACACACTTCCATTGTGTCTGAAAAAGAAAGGGGAAAAAAGGCTTCTTCATCTCCCTCCTACCTGTTCTTGTAATCCTCTGTGTTTTTTTGACCATGGCAACCTGGTGACAAAACAGTCTTGGTGTCCCTTTGATTTAGGCCATGTGTGGGTGTGAAATTCAGATTGGCTGAAAAGACAGTTCAGGAGAGAGAGTAGGATGGAGGAAGAGGAAGATGAAGTTGCTGGTGCCCTCAGACTTGGTCAAATGAGCACCCTGTCTGTTCAATTACCTCCTCCTGTCTTTACATATCCTGCTTATTTTTCTATATGCTGTGTTTGCTATCATCATTTCTGGCAAATATTGTTTGAGAGGTTCAAGTTCCAGATTCACATTTGATTAAAATGGAGGAAGGGGCTTTAATATTTTTGACAATGACTTGGCATTTTCAGAATGTATCACATAAGCTTGGAACAGAAGGAGAAAAATAACTTGTGACAAGTGTAAGCTTTACAATTTAAGTTGATTATGTATTATCTATTTGAGTTCAATTAGGCTTACAATGTGAGAAGAAAAATGTTCTCTGTCCAGGTCACCAGCTTGAGACATGGTTGTTATTAGTGATCACATGAGTACATTGTCTCGCGCATACTCAGGAGAAAGAGTATTGCATTGATGCTCACTGGTTGGAATGTTTTAAGTGATTGAACAAAGACATAGTGAGCTATAAATCAGTGGGAAACATCATTTTAAACTTTCTCCTTTCTTTCCCCCCAGTGAGAGACGATGATGATTTCCTGAGTCTGAGCGAGCTCCCAGAAACCTTCCCCTCTGACCCCCCAGAGCCTTTACCTCACTTCCTGTTTGAACCGGATGAAGGCTACATTGTCAAGAATAAACCTGTTAATCTCTACTGCAAGGCCACACCTGCCACACAGATTTACTTCAAGTGCAACAGCGAGTGGGTCCATCAGAAGGACCACACTGTGGAGGAGAGGGTGGACGAGAACTCAGGTGAGTGAAGTCTACACACAATGCAAACAGTCTCATTCAGTGAGAGTGCAATAAAAAGTAGGCAAACAGATTGTATAGTGTAAATACGTAGAAAAATAAATTAAATGAAAACTGTCATGCAGAGAAGGTATTCATTAAATGGGCTGTGGATTTTTTTGTTTTTGTTTAAAGCAAGACATTTTTGACAGAAATCACTAGTTGTAAAATAGCAGGTGACATGTTAAGTGCAATTGCATTTCAGTTCATATATCAGCTGTATATCAGTTCATATATGTGAGAGTGTGTGTGTGTGTGTGTGTGTGTGTGTGTGTGTGTGTGTGTGTGTGTGTGTGTGTGTGTGTGTGACAAAATGTATCTGCAATTGGATAAATATATCTGCATTTGTCCAGTTGAACGGACAACTTAAAACATCTTCAGATATCTGAAGTGCACATCTAAATATTAATACAGTTCCTGTATTACTCTTAAACATTGACCTCTTTGCCTGTATATTTTGTAATGTTTCCGACCCTGATGATATTTCTCTCTGTGCTGTATAAAATTGTGTGGCCAGCATTTTCCCCAGGTTGTCTCACTCAGGAACTGTAAGCAAACAGGTTAAACCTATTATTCAAATGTTTAGTTATTTGTGTAGAAACCTGGGTCACATGTCAGATGTGTGTACACAGCTGTCCTACAGCCGGTGCTGTACTGCAATGTTCATGGGACAGTTTAATAGGATCCACAGTGATGTACTGGACTGCAGCCAAAGTTCCACACTTGTCACTTGACAGCACTTGTTATTACCCTGCCAGTGAGGTAATGATGAATCTTGCTGTTGCTTTGGCAGGAAGACAAAGACGTACACAACGTGATTTCTTTGACTTTAAAGTTGATGTGAGCTCAGCTTATAGGGCTATAACTGCTTGTTAATAAGCCTGGGTCCCCTGAGCCAGTGATTAAAAACAGAGCTCCATGCTGAAAACTGTTTAGAAACTCCTGATATATAGTGTGTGCTGAATTAAATAGACAGTGGAGTCAACAGCAACCCAAATATGCAAACTTTATGTGCTCACTCTTTAATACTTGTCAGCGTGTATTGCCTGCAATCATGAGGAAGCAAAACTTTTGATTCTGTCTCAATTCAATCAACTTGTCCACCAAAGATGTAATATAAAGGCTGTGTGTGTGTGTTCGTGTGTTCGTGTGTGTGTGTGTGTGTGTGTGTGTGTGTGTGTGTGTGTGTGTGTGTGTGTGTGTGTGTGTGTGTGTGTGTGTGTGTGTGCTTATTGGGTCTGCCACTGTGCTAAAACCAAGACAGAGACGGAAGCCACTGAACAGTACAGTTTGATGTTTCCCCTGATTCAGCTGTTACACATGAATAGTCAAGCCAGAGGAGAATAAATGCAACAAAATCTAGTAAAACCTAAAATAAGTAAACATGAGAAAAGTGAAAATATAGGTAGAATTATTGAAACACCCAGAGAGATTCACACTATAGCAAACATACATTTTACAAGAGGAGCGAAAGTGTTACAGTCTCTGCTTAGAGGTGGTTGTGTGTGACACAAGGATTTTAAGAGAGAGCTTCACTCTTATTTTATTTTCATGTCTCTCATTAATTACCTGTTTTTCCACTGAGGATGACATTAACCATAACCACATTGCTTGCTACCGCTTCTTTTGGTCTTCTGCCTCTCATTCTTTTAAATTACACCTTTTTCATTTCACACCAGGCTACTGTGTACTTCACATCTCACCCTCATTATCTTCAACCCTGTATAACTTGAGTTTGATTTCTTCTCTATTGAACAACTGTAGCCCGGTTTAATGTATCCCCCTGGTTTTCCTTTTCCTGGCTTCTTTCTGAATTTTTTATCATTACCTTTTTTGTTGTGTGTTTTTTTCATTTTGCCTGCTCCCTTTCTCTCTTTGTTTTCTTTTCTCTTTCTCTGTCTATTCGCTCTCTCGTGTCACTTTTAAACCTTTTTTCCACTTTTTGTCGATGAGTCATTTCCTGTGCTGGAGCATGTCCTTTGTCTGCTAAAAACTTTATGTGCCCGGAGGAGGTTTTGCATTTCAGAAATAAGTGATTTTATTACTTTGTATTTGTACTGCGGCAGTGTTAGGAAACATACAGACATACAGATGAAAACATCTCTTGTGTTCTCAGAAATTACTTACATGTATGATCACAAACCTGAACAAAATCTTACATTATAGTAACTGAGTTAAATTGTTTGCTTGAACTTTGCTGTGCCCTGACTAGTGGTGTCACAAGAAACAACATGAAATCACCCATCTTCTCTTAGTCTCCAGCAGCGACAGAGACAGACTGATGAGATTTAACAACTGAGGTGTTTTTTTTTTAATTTTAAAATACATGAAGCCAAGAATTGACTTTAGGGTGGCCAACATAACAAACCAAAAATTCTTACTAGGAAGGTAGTGAATGTAATTTAAAAAATGAAAGATACCAAATATATTTTACTTCCCTAACTAAGAAAAAAGGAGGAAACAAGGTCAATAGAAATAGCAGCCCACCCCTACAAACTTGTAGCGAAACATAAGCCACCAGTGTGGCAAAGATCTTAGAAAACTACAGTGTGAACATTTGCAACAGGAACAAGTTTGGTTTGAGAGGGGATGACTTGTGTTCATTTGAATGGCATCAGAAAGGAGCCAATCAACTGCAGGTGCTGGTAGCGAGTGGACCGATCACCTCTGCAGGATGGTACAGAGCATTTGCATCTGTTCTCACTCATGCACACACCTGTCACACATCACATACATTCATTCATATACTGAAGGCAAGAAAAGAGTTTGTAAAAATATATCAGAATGCCACCACAGTCATATCAGAGTGTGAGAATGATTGAAAAGGTGACATTTAATCTGTTTTGTTGTCTGTCTCAGTCTTCATTTTCCCATAAATGATAAAAGTCTTTGTCTAGTCTCTTTTACTCTTGGTTTCCAATAAAACCCAGTAGGTTCAATTTACCTAATTTACCCGGCCTTATTATGCTAAACCAATTTATGACATCTAAATATGTTAAAACTAAAAATCAAGTTTGGACAGAAGCCAACATATACTAAACATTGTCATAGCGATGGTCTCCCTTCTTCTCTCTTTTTTGTTATTTTCTCTCTCTTTCTCATTTTTCCATCCATCTCTCAGCATTCATTACTGACATCATGTGCAGCTGTCATTTATTAGTCTCCCATCAGCCATTCATTTGCTAGTTGTTGGATTCCACGCGGTGCATTACTGAGGGGAGAATTTTGTTCAATTAACGACCCGTGGATTTCAGCTCTTGTATGTGATGGACACCATGAGGTATTTCAAGGGTTAGGATTACAGTCAGTTTCTCAGTATATTTTGAGCTACATCACATCTAATTCATTCTTGACATGTTCAGTAGATGTTTTGCAGCCACGTTAACCAATGTTATCTCATTTGGTGTAAAACTTAAGTTTTATAATTTAATTTTAGAGTTATCTCTCTGAAACTTCCTGCCTGTTGAAGTAACCCTCAGGCCTAGTCAAACTCTAATTTTGTTTTCAGTGTTTTATCTGCTTAGGATATGTGTTAATTTATGCATACTTTATCTTGTACTAAGCAATCATAATGTCACTTAAATAAAAAATGACTGGTTGCATGCTACTTTGTTCTGCTCCGGGAAACTTAATCTTTCAAGCACAAGCTGATCGATACAGATATACACTTAAAATATAATGAATAAATAAATAGACATAGACGTCTTTATGCAATATCAAGAGCTGATTAGAGCTGCATTTTCAAGAAAATGTCTCTTTTCATGGCCTGATATCCTATATGAAGAGACTTCATGCCTTTGTTTTTGGGGGGTGTTAGCATAAAGCATTTCATAGCTGGATTGTGTCTGTATTATATTACAACCCGTTTGTAGGTTAGGCTACAGTGTTGCTCAGTAGGCTTTAAAATGTGTGAGCCCCCTCCACAGACATATCTGCAGTAAGTAGTAATTCATAAAAATAACATCCTGTAGACTAGTAGTAGGCACAAATGCAGTGGTACTGTTCATATTCTTCTTGTTATTGCAGTAGTAGTAGTAGTAGTAGTAGTAGTAGTAGTAGTAGTAGTAGTAGCAACCTAGTAATGTTATTATTATTAGTAGTATGGATATAATAATAATAATAATAATAATAATAATTATAATAATAATAATAATAATAATAATAATAATAATAATAATAATAATAATAATAATAATAATAATAATGATAAAAATAATAATAATTATAATTATAATGGTGATGATTAAAATGATGATACAGTAACAACCATACATTTTATTTATACAACACTCTCTTATATAAGGCATAAAGGCATTGCCCCTAGTCACGAACAAAGTGAAAAGTAAATTAATATAACAATAATGAAACATGATAAAAGCAAAAGTGCTGTACAAGGTTCAGTTCTATTCAATTGGATATAATCAAATAAAAACTATGCCATTGCAAATCCAATATGATCATCAAATATACAGTTTGCTATGCTTTTCAAAAATTATTCAGCTAAAAATTGAATATAATAAACCAATGATCAGGATACTCAGTATTTAGTCTAAATGTGTGTAGAATCTATTGTGATGCAAAAAAAGGCAGTGTAAGTTTGATTTCTTGGGAGGTTCTTAATGTGAAGGGTGGAATTTTGGCTTATTGATCTGTAGTCTCTCCACAGAGAAATAACTAAACGTGCAATTAAGTGCAACATGGCTGTCCTGCCCGTACTATATTTGTATTCATGTACAGGCGTGCAGTCTATGCCCAGAGTGTCTATAGCAGATAGAGGAGTAAGAGGGTATGTGGTAAAGAGAGATGGAAGGATGTGAGAACAAAGAGGAGAAAGGAAGAAAAGATAATAGAGAGTTTTTTAGAGCTATTTATCTGAGTACAAAGTTGTTGCTGTATGCAACTGCACTGTTTATAGTAGCCTATATTCATTAGCCCTACATTTTCAAACAAGGAAACCTAATGCCATTTGCTAGTTTATTTCAGAAAAATAAAGATGTTAGGCATTCATGACGTGAATACAATTTTAGGCAGTTAGAATGTGTGAATCTCTGTTTTTTGGAAACTTCTGGAGGACAAAGTATGTACAGGGGGAGGGGGACATTAATGTTGTTCTAATATTGTGTATTAACACCACATGTTATCCAGTTGTATTCCAGAAAAAAATAGGTAATTGTGGGCCAGTATGTGGGCTGCTCTGGACAAAAGTCCAGTGCTGAATTTGTGTCCTAGTACATTCCTGCATTTAAGTCATCTTGAACACAAGGCGATGACAGTTAAAAGAAGATTCGATATTCTAGACATATATTATGCAACATACTTGTAGTGAATTACATAAAAAGCTACTGTAGGAACTGTGCCTGGTGAATGCAGTGTGTGTGCACGCATGTTTATCTGTTCATCTGTGTGAAAACCTAAACTCTGTAAGCTGTTTTCCCCCTTTGTTTCCTTCTGTTTCACAGACACAGCTAGAAGCTATGGCCCCCATATTGCTTTTATTATCTCTGTTTTCTCTCTCTCACCCTTTCCCATCCTCTGCCTTTTTTTTCTGAACCTTCTCTCATTTCCATGCTGTTTTGTGCTTTACTCTAATTTCCACTGACGGAAATTGGAGAGAGTACAGACAGATAAAACCTGAGCTTGAGAAAGCAGGGGAGATAAGTATGGATGATGGAGGGATGCTGATGGAGGGTGCCTTTGAGAGGGCTGGAAAGGCCAACAGATATCATGGAGTCACACTGAGGAGAAATATGATATGAATCCCGCTGTGCTGTTTTCTTTCTCTTTCTCGCTTACACCCACTCTCCTTTCCTCCCTGTGTATGCTTTCTCCTCCTTTTTTGCAGCATGAAAAGGAAAGTCGGCTTAAGTGAAATGGTGTTCATATGATCTTTGGGATCAAGATAGAAGAAAACAAAAGTTTAAAAAAATGTATCAAAAGTTAAAACATAAATGTAACAAGCCAGAAAGTTCCAAAACACCAACATACATTTGTAGGTTTATCTCCGAAGAGGATTTGGAAATTCAGCTTTATTTATTTTGTCATAGGATAGAAAAGGACTGAAAAATTAAAGGGGTTATTAGGTGATAGCAAGTGTGAGGTAAAGAAGGTTTGACAATTTATGTTCAAAAGTGACCACTCTAATAAGATGTTATGAACATTTTCTGTAAAATGGATGGAAAGGGTAGCTATATTTGAACTTCATGACAGCTCAATAAATTATCTAGAATCTACTCACATGGAGCCTCATCTGGAGGGAGGCAAGCCAGGTGAAGATCACAGGCAAGCATGTGGGGCCGAATGAGGGAGAGTGGGCAGGGGGCAGAAGGAGGGCTTAGGGGTTAGTGAGGTCAGCATTTTCTAAGCAGCTTCACTGCCTGTCACTTATTCTTGAGAAACACAGCCAACTCAACTTGCTGCATGGTCATCACACCAGTTGGCCACAATCTGTGTCCCACCTGCAGGGAAAGGGAGCATTTTAAAAGAGTAGCTACATAACCATGGTTTTCACTTCATCTTACTCAAAGGCAGGTGTATTTCAGAGCACACAAACATCTTAATACACATTACCCACTCAGCATGGTGCTGTTAAACCAGCGACACCGTGGCTACACCTGAATTTTTCTTTACATTTTATAGGCTACTGACAGCATGGCCTGGCTAACAAAGCGAACAATGCTAACTAGCTGCTAGCCACCACGCATGTCGCATGTTGGTAAAATGGATCCGTCACATCTCTTTGTATTCTGCGGATTGGTGCTCCTGTCCTTGTCAGAACCTCTGTGTGAGAACCAGAACCACTAACAGAGATAAGCATGTTGTCCCAAGCCTACAAAATATATACTGTTGTTTGTCACAACCTTTTTCAAATTTTTGTTTTTTTTTGGTATAAAATCTAAATTCCCCATGGACACTTTCATCTGTCAAATATTTTTTTATTTTTTATTTTTTATTTTTTTTCACTTAAGTGCATGATACTCTCAAGGTGTGTGCACAAACTATGAATGCCACACCACACAGCTCTCCAGCCTCCGCAACCTTTGTCTACAGGAAAAAAAATCCAGGGGAATCTCTGATAACACAACTTGCCATCCTTCGCGTGCACTTTAATACAGTAGCATTATTAGCAGTGACATCTGCTAAAACATCTTTAGTGTATATCCATCTGAATGACTGTGATTTAAGGTGAGAACTAGCATAATTTGTCTAGATTGAATATCTTATTGTCAAGGGCATTTCCAATGTTTGCTTAAGCAACGTGCGTATGACCTCAGTATATCTCCATTAGCCTTGAAGTGTGCTAATGACATATTGTGTACTAGGTTACTTACTTTGTCTCCATTAGCCAAAGTGTGAATTGTTATTAGTCTGCTAGCACTGACCTGTGACTTCACATCTAGACATACACGCAGGCCCGCTCGCTCGCACACACACACACACACACACAAACACATACATTATCAACACACACAGTATTGGCTTGGGTGATTTGTGACCTCTTTCCCTCCTTTGCTGCCATCTCAGTTGTATTGATTTCTTCTCGTCTTTTCCTTCTTCTCTCCTTCTTTCTCTTCCTACTAATGTTTCTCCTCTCTCCTTCTTCTTCTTTCTGGCATCACTCCCAATCTCCTCTACTTTTGTTTCTTTAGCTCTCCTCCTTCTTCCGTGTACCATCTATTTCTTTCTCTTACTTTCTCTCCTGCATTTGGCTTGTTCAATCTCAATTGTTAACAACCACCAAGATTTAAGGAGGTCAGTTACCTTCTGTGTCAGAGACTCCTGATATGCAAGACAGCAGTGTATTTGTGTATCTTATCAATTTTGTTTATACAACTGTGTTTATAGCCTGACTGTGTTTGTGCATGCTCATGTGTATTTTGACTTTGTCTGTGTGTGTGAAAGGTAATAGTTTATTTAGTGTGAAAATGTGTGTGTATCTGAAATTGCAGTTCTGTTTGTGTATGCTTATTTTTTTTGTTTGCTTGTCTGTTTGAGGGCATGTGTGTGTATGTGTTTGTGTAAAAATGTCTGAGTTTGGTTGCAGTTCCCTGTAGACCCTTGTGTCCTGGAATGTCCTGGTTCACTGCCTTTTTAAAGTTACTGGAGGACAAAAAATGTACACTGAATGACATTCACATATGTTATGTGCACACTCACAAACATACACACACACACACAAGTGTTATTCAACCACAGACCAGGAGGGACTGTGATGATCAATCAATGTCAGAGTAGAAGCCATTAAAAGAATGCACCCATACATGCACATTAATGTGTACACACAGTCTACCGTATGTATTGCGAGCCTTGGTCACAGACCAGTGACTCTGTTCTGTTGATGTCCTGGATGATTTCCCTCTGTAGGCCAACAACTCAGTCAAACGTCGCTCACTCCCTCACCAACAATGTCTGTTATTCCGTGTCATTGTCCTTTTTCAATCTCCTTCTCTCCTTCACTGCTTTTTTATAGTAATGTAATATTGCATTAAGGGCTCTCAGGTAATGTAAAATGTCACGTCTTCAGTTCTTAAGTACTGGCTGAGGAGTGCCATTTCTAAATGTTTGACTCAACCAACTAAGTTGAACTGTGTGATTTTGGTTTTGCATATTTATGACTGTTATCAAGGTTAGATTTGATCAAATTTGTATTCATTTATTGCCGTCTATTTTACATATTAGCTTACATACAGTGTAGATTTTTTTTTTTAAATAAAAGCAACACGTATGACCTCATTTAGTGTTTTGATCATTGTTGTGGGGAGTCATTGGTCCAAAATTTCCCAAAAATCACATGAATGTGAATGCCATGGCTATATACTCATCAAACCATTCAGTGACCTCTCGTGCCTTTATCCTCTTGATTTAGTATGTTTCTTAACTCATCTATTCAGGTTTTACCATTTGTTGACCATCTTACATTACAGTACATAACATTAGTTGTTTGAAAGTATCTATTGAGCTAACAAAACCAAAACTAACCAGGCGTGATGAACTTCCTCTGTTACAATAGAAACAAACCTAGCTCATCATATTATTAACTTTCAAAAAAATGCTACAAAATTGGCCTAAACCCATGAAACATAATATATTTGGTAATTAGCTTAAGCATCAAATTAGCTTTGGAATTTGTCACATTAACAGAGTTTAAACATTGTTAACAAAGTAGGTAAGGTGTCAGCAGTTACAGCTACACAGGCTGAATTAATATTTTGTTACATATCCTCCACAGTCAGGTCCTGTGGCTTGGTCCCTATAGCCAGATGACATTCAAGGGCTACTTACACTCTTCAGCAGGGCAGATGCTTGCAAAATCAGAGGCTTGAACTTGTGCGTCTCTTGATAATGGGTATATCTAATTCTTAGCCCCCAAGGTATACAGTCCGTCAAGTAAGAAATGAGAAGATGACTTGAAGAAGAAGAGTCTTGTTTTTGTTGTTGTACCTCTAATCATACATATCTATACTGCATTTAAATTGTTTTTAATGCACAAACTGATTACATTTAACTGTCATGGTACCATATGATTGATTACATGTGAGAAAAACATGATTGATTGATTACAACCAGTAGATAACACAATATAATTGGAAAACAGCAGTCCCTTACAACAATATAATTTGTAAATAATTTTATTCAGCTGCTCTAAAACCATTTCAACAAATACAATGTAATATATGTTTCATAGATGTAGTGTTTGTAGCAGGGCTGTTCATGTTATTGTGTCCAACTGCTGGATTGATCTATTCTGACCTCATGTCTTTGTCTTTTGTCAGACTCTCTTCCTCTGTGGTACTAATGAAATAATAATAAACAGTGTTGACTTTTCCCTAAAGGCCTGTCTGTTTGACCTGTCACTGATCATATTTAAACACCACAAAGCTTTTGAGTCCTTTTTCCCCTGTTCCCTTATCTCTTTCGTTTTTGAAACCATTTAGCCTCAAACCCTCGTTTCTGTTTTCATGTCTGTCCCCGACTCGCCGGCTTTTTCCTGAATATGTTTCTTTCTAGCACATTTTCCCTTGTCTGGATCATTTGATTCAAAGAAATCAAGACTTTACACTTTTGTCTG
Source organism: Scomber scombrus (assembly GCF_963691925.1). NCBI lineage: Eukaryota > Metazoa > Chordata > Actinopteri > Scombriformes > Scombridae > Scomber > Scomber scombrus. The sequence goes on from NC_084973.1 coordinate 17,590,178, forward strand.
TACCATTACTGTTATTCTGCTTTCTTCATATATTCTGTCAAAGCACAGTGGGGAATAGAGATAAAGGGAAATAGAGGAATATATGAAAGAGACAGACATATTTGGTTTAACAGTTACTGTGGCGAAATAGCAGGAAATACATCTTTTTGATTATAATGGTTAACATGAGCGCCAGAATATTTTGTCTAACCTGGATCAGAATTTAACTAACTGGACATTTGTTCAAACTTTAAAAAATTAGGTGTTTGACATTGAAATGCATTAGCATAATGTCCGATGTACCAACATTAATATAATATTGTAAGTGTCTCTAAAAAAAACCTAATCCAGTTAATTGTAACAAGCCCTTCATTTTGTTGTTGTTTATTGCAGGTTAAGTAATCGACTAGTTCGTCTGCTTTTTGTTACACTCATGTAAACTCATTTTTAGAGAACATGCTTTTCTGCTTTCCTTATTATCTCTGTGAAAAAGTTGCTTATCATTATCTGTTTCTCCTCTGACATTCCCCCCCAAATTTAAAAACATGCAAAACCTCTGTCTGCAAGTTTCTGATGACACATCATTTTTATTTGAGCTCTGACAAACACAGTTTCAGCCTATTAAAACAACATTCTGCAGACTTGTTCTGAGAGCTGGACATCACATTTTAAAGGGTGATTCAGTGTTTTTCAAAATATTTGTGACCTTATTTTTTAGTTTTAGCTGTCAAATCCTATTGGGTATGCTACCAATTTATCAAGCAAGTTAACTTACGGGCAGCTGTGGCTCAAGATGTAGAGTGGGTTGTCTACTAATCAGAAGATTGGCGATTCGATTCCCAGCTCCTCCAGTCCACATGCTGAAGTGTCAGTGTGTGTGAATGGGTGAATTTTGCTAGTAGTATAAAAGAGCTTTGAGAGGTCGGAATGACGGAAAGATGCTATATAAGTGCAATCCATGTACCTTTAACTGTAGAGATACAGGGATATGGCAGCACTGCTGATAGCATTCCAGTGGTGTTGGAATACAACAAAAGGCATTAGGTTTAACCTAAGTCAGCAATTATCTCACAGCACTTGAAAATTAGTATGGATGAATGCAAAGTTATTATTCAGATCTTTCTGTTGTAAGCATGCATTTTGGAAAGCTACTTTCAAGTTTAAATCTGCTGAAAGCATACAGGTTATCTAAAACATACTTTAATCATTTCATTCTCCTTGCTACATTTATTAGGAGGTACAGCATTTATGGGCATTAACAAATATGCATCCCCAGAGAGAATATTACTGTATGTGCGCATCTCTGCACTGCAGCCCCTAAGTCTGTATTTTAATTTCCGTGTTTACTTCTAGGTCCCATTTGTCAAATATAAAAGTCCAGACCTGACAAAGCACATCCACCCACTCTTGTACTTTTACTCCCAAGCTGACAAGTAAACTTTGTTATAAGAATTGACAATCTAGGACTAAGAGACATATTCAGGGTTGTGCACAGTTTTGGGATTGATTGAAATGTTTGTGACAGTATCCACTTGTCTCGATACTTGTCTTCCATTTTTCATCTACTTTTTTCCCCTCACTTCCCTCAGCTGACAGCAATGGTTTTGCTGATGTGAAGTACTGTCATGCTACAGAAACCCAAAATTCAAATCTTGTGTTCTTATAACAGAATGATGTTAATGCTCTAAGCACTATATTTAAACAAAATAAGACGCATAGTGATCTGGGACTTTTTTAAGCCTCTGGTAATTCAGTTACTTTCTGCCCAGCACCACTAGCTTTGTGAACTTTGCATCAGCAAACAATGGAAACTACTGAGGTTTCATCAATTCCAACAGCACAACTACAGATCCAGATGACAGGAGATGACAGGACTGGACAACCTTTTTGATGTGAGGATTGAAACTTAAATCTGAGTCTAACAGGACTCCAAGAATTCTGGCAGCAGGCTTCCACTGGGTACCACAAAGCTAGATGGGTTTATTTGCTGGAAATATTTTGTGTAAGTTTTATTATTTTTGTTAGAACATTGACACTTACGCATGGGAGAACACATTCTGTAGTGAGAGTTTATTCTTTATGTGCCTGAGTCTGAATTTCACAAATAGTGGAAACGCACATAGCTATACTTATTTCGGTTAGTATAGTTAGTTAGACCGTGGATTCAACTCAGTCTGGACAAAAGGATCACCATGAGGAATGCTATTTATCCCTCTTCACTGCTTGCACAGCAGTATTTTGTAGTATTGGTTGGTTGAAATAACAACCCCTTGATCTTGTTTTTATGAATCATTGTCGGGTCAGTGTACACACTAAGACACCCAAATTTGAAATATATATTTCCCTCTCTATTTCGGTCTTCCATGCACACCCAGCCAGCAGCATCAGATTGTTGTATTTAAGCTTCAGCCTCTTTGAAACATTGAACACATTTTTGTCATTGCAACCAAACTAATTCTACTTCCCTCAGTGTTTTCCATTGTGCTGTATATGTCCTGTTGTCGTTTTGTCCCCTGTAATGATCGCTTCAATATTATTTGTTCACTAACTAATATCACCCTGTCTCCTGACATGTAATATCTTGCAACACACATCCTGGTTTACCCCTGACATCGCTAACTCTGCTGTGTTATATCAGGATCAGCATGTTACAGTGTCAGCGTGCGGTTAAGGTTTTACATCTCCAATTTTGATCACTGGTGTGTAAATAAAACAAAGAAGAGTGGCACAGAGGGAAGAACCACATACTTATGTGTGTGTATTTTTTATTTGCATTCAAAAAGGAGAAAAAAATACTAGAGAGACCACCAGTTTTGCTTTTTCAGTCTATTGTTATGTGGATTTGATTCACCTTAACACAACATCAATTACTTTAAACAACTCCTAAAAAAAACCTGAAAGGTTTTATGGTCTTATTATGCAAATACAGATGGGTTAAAGGAAAGTATCTTTGTATGGTACTGGGCCACCCCGTGCAACCAGAATGTAGGCATTCAGTTGGGTTGAGATCTGATGACTGTGAATGCCTAGCATATCATATACATTATTGTTATACTCATCAAACAATTCAGTGACCCTTCGTGCCCTGTGGATGGGGACATTGTCATCCTTGAAGAGACCACTCCCATCAGAATAGGAATATTTCATCATAGGCTAAAGGTGACCACTCAGAACAACTTTGTATTGATTAGCAGTGACCCTTTCCTCTAAGGGGAAAAGTGGACTGAAATCATGCCAGTGCAATGCCGCCCACAGCATACCAGAGCCAGCAGATCCCATCTCTGTAGGGATCAAACATTCAAACCCCTACCGGTGTACTTGTCACCTATCTGGTCATACATATGTACTTCACAGTTCATCAGTGGTTGGTAAATTTTAGTTTAGAGATTAGATAATTTAATTTTAGCTCCACTCAGTCCTACTAAGTTCTAATATATTACTTCATAAACAATACCAATAACAATGCAGCACAAATTAGCTTCAGTTTTTCATTCAAAATACCTGAGGTGCAGCTGCTGTCCCACATGCTGCAGTGTTATTGTCTAAGCAATAAATGTTGGAGAGCAGTGAGAGTGCAGACTAATATCTGTAGTTTTGACTGTTTTCTGGAATGATCTATAGGTTAGGGGATGTCAGCATAGGTAGACCTGAAACTTCAAGGTCTGAGGCTCCTTTTCTTCTTTTCTTGCTTTTCAGATTTCTTATGATTCAGTGCCCGTGCAAAATCTATTTTTGCTTGTGTTTTTACTACAAAGTCAGACATCCCAACTCTCCCGCATATTGATAGCGGCTCCCTGACGCCCACAAATGAGATCCAATCTCCTGGAATCTGGAGCGTGCAAGCAAGATTGCGCGCTAGAGAGTGACTATGCGTGTATGTGTGTGTGTGTGTGTGCGACTATTAATGCAGCGTGTCTGAGAGCAAAGCGTCCTGATAGCTCTGTGTTATAAGAGCAATCATACATATGTAAAATCAACTGTTTATATAACTATTTATATCACTCCAATGCAAAGTAAAGCTTAGATCATATTTGAACTGCTCCTGTGATTTAATAATATTTTACTGCTAATGGTTTTTGACCTCCAGTTTAATAAGCCGTGGATGTAGTGATGCAGACACTTTAAATGTGCATATGTTTTCTTTGATTTGTCCTCAGCACAAGCTTCCTCACTATGTCTCCTAATCCCACAGTCCCATTCATATACCATCCCATATACTTCCTTTGTATTTGTTTGAGTTCATTTGCCATAACTAGCTGTCTGCCTCATTTGAACCATTCACTTTAATTGCCCTTACTTTCCTCATTACTTCGGCAGTAGCATGCTCACTGGTCTTTACTGTACCTCCCCATATCCTTTTTGGCCCTTTTTTTTTGCTCATTGCAACTGCCTGCCTACTAGTTCTCTCTGCTTTAGTCCTGGGTTGCTTGCTGGTTATAATTGCCTCTTTAGATGCCATTTTCTTAGACTGTACCTCACCCGCTGTGTCCCCTGTTCTTTCATTTTAAGCTGTGAAGACATAACAGTCTCCCTTGTTTGCTGACTTGCTCAAGCACTGGTATTCACACTAGTTTTCATACTGTCTTTGCTCTTTGCCCTCATGGCTCATCGCACTCTACCCCTTACGGGCTATTATTCCTTGTTTTTGTAGCAGTACTTCTCATAAGCTTTTTACTTTCCTCTTTCCCCTGTGCCCTCAGTACTATTTGAATTACCAGATCATCAAAGTTTACTCTTCACTTTTATGTCCTCATGCCCCTTTTTTATCAGTGTTGATTTTTTTTCCTTACTCAAAACCACATCTTTCCATCTTCAGCTAGCTACCTCATAAGTAATAGGCCCAAGTCAGATATGTGGAGCCCCATAGAGATGGCTGCTTGGGTCTTTGTAACACTGCTGAACCAGGAATAAACTGCCAAGATCTTTTCTCATAACATTTTGCCCGTCTACTCCCCAGTCCCCTCATACTTTTACCTAAAACCCATTTTTATCTCTTCCTTTTTTCATTTTCGTTGCACATTTCATTGCCCTCTTCCACCTCTTATTCTGTCATCCTCTTTTTTCTACTCACTGAGCCACTGTCATGTTGCTCTATATTATTTTTACCAGTCTCCCTCTTTTCCCTCCCCTATTTCTTTCCTGACAGATTTTTTTAACCTTCCTTCCTTCTTCTTTTTTGTTCATTATTCATTTCCTCTACCACACATTACATCAGTTTTCTCAGTTTTTTTTTAGTGCTTGTGCACCTGTGTTCGATTCACGTTTTTTATATGTCTCACATATTTTCATCCTGTGCTTCTTCCTTGCTCCTCCGTTTCCTCTGTCCTCTGCAGTCCTCCTCTATCTGTGCTACCTTACAGTCCTATCAGTGGGGTGCAGCTATTTAAACCTCACACTTATTCTCCACATGGAGTTGCTTTCAAAACACCAAAGAAAAGAGGGAATTGGAGAGCGGGCAGAGATAAGTGGTAGAAGTGTGAAAGAACAACCTCACAAAGTTTACACTAAATCCAGAGTAAATCTACTCAGTAAAATGACCTGAGTTTGTAAACGGGAGGAGATATTGTATGATTATCCCTGCCTCTATTTACTTGCTAAGATATTTACTGTGATCTGCCTTAACTTTTCCTTCCTCGGCTAACATAAAAGCTGTATCGCCAGAGTAGAAGCTTGAATAGACTTAAGCTTTCACTATTTTTTGAGTATCAGCAGCTCACTGAAAAACTGGAACTTGTGACTCATTCACCTATTTTTAGTGGCAGTTTTTGCTTGCATTAAAATATCAACAGATAGCCTATTGTAAATGATGCAACAGTGACATTTCCCCTTTTCTTTTCAGGTCTGGTGGTGAGAGAAGCCAGCATAGAAATAACACGACAGCAGGTCGAGGAACTGTTCGGTCCAGAAGATTACTGGTGTCAGTGCGTGGCCTGGAGCTCCGCTGGGACCACCAAAAGCCGCAAGGCACATGTGCGCATTGCATGTGAGTACAACGCAGACAGTTAAGCATACATACAACATCATCACTCACTTGTACATGAAAACAGACAGCCTCATAAATAAATGCAACCTTATCTTTGCCATCCTCTCAAATAAAACATAAAAAATCCAGCCAATTGTACCTATACTTGAAATCTTACATTTGTACACACATTCAGACTTAGACTGATGGAAGACTGAACAGAAAATCATCCCCTAAATCATTAATAGATAATAAATACACTATTTTTTTTTATCATTCAAATGGTTGATTTAAGATAAATCCTTAAAAATCCTTAAAAGTCGTCTTTGTTTTGGCAACACCCGTGGAACATTTAATACTACAGGTCCCAAAATTATGGGTCTAGCAAAAAAGAAGCTGCTTTGTCAGAAACAGAGGAGCAACTGGTGTGTATGTTTATAGTGCAGCCATACAAACTCACTCAACTTTTAAGTCAGTCAGTAATCTGTCTTTTTTTCCCATCACCTTACAATGAACAACCACAGTCTGCTTTCATACTGCAATGGTGGCTTTCCATGCAATAGCAGTGCACAGTAAAAGGAGTTGACTGCTGAAGAGTTGGACATGTGCAGCCTGTTGCCTGCTGTTCGTCATCTAACAGCTCATTGTGGCTGCTCCTCCCTGTTACATGATACCCAACTATACCTAAAACCGAACACCCAGTGTTTCACCAGTTTAATACTTATAATGTGAACATAAGCCATAACTAATACAGCTCTGATACAACAGTAGGATAATTAACAGTCAATAAGGCTGTTATCAATGAGATGAAATTGTAGTAACACTGGATGACATGCATTGTTTCCTGTGTATCCCTTTAGCGTGCCAAGGCGATTTGATTCCAGTGCAAGAATGGTGGATTCTGCCTCTAACAATTAAAACTACTATGAAGTTATGATAGAATGTAAACATAAAATACCTATCACTGGAAAAAATGAGGACCATACATTTTTTATCAGAAACAGGATTTAAATTCATGGAAATCTTAAGGACTTTGGATGTGGAAAGGTGCATACCTGTCATGAACTGTAAAATTTTCTGACAAACACTGAAGGCTCATTGAAAAAAAAAAAAACCTGTACTCCAGCACAAGCTTCAGATTGTGTTTACACTGAATGATGCACGATGGGAAACTTTTCTAAGTAGAGACTTAGCTCAGTAACTTCAGTCTGCCATCAGTAGCTTCCTGTTATGGTCTGGTGAATAATTTAATAAGACAACTGGGAGTCTGACTATAAGGTCACCAGAAGAACACAGACTCAATATCACTCTAGCAGACAGTGTTACCATGGCATGTAATACTATGTACATGATCACATGGGGAAATCATTTTAGGATGGTAAGACCACAACCACAGCCATGGGGAAAAGAAAAAGCTTGAATCCTGTTGTGAGTGATGGTCACTTTATGGGTCTGAAGCAACTGTCTACCAAGGGAGTTGAGATGATTGATAGAAATCACCTAAAAAGCCTTGTTTGTCCTTTCAACATAAGCCTCATATAACCGAATGAATTGTTCCTTCAAAGCTCCTTTCACTGGTCTGGGGGTTGAACCCACAATAGTAGTTTTCCAAGCATCATTGCTCTGGTCAGTTCAGTGATATAAGACAACTGGGACTTGCCTGAGTGCTCAGGTTATAGAAAGGTCAACCAGAAAAGAAATACCAATAACAAAATCTACCCAACCTGGCTTGACAGTGAGGCTCTGCTTGAGTGAACTCTCAAAAGGACAACTGAGGGCTTTGATAGAGTCCATTCAGGAGACACACAGAACAAACTGCACACATCCTCACGTGTAGTACTTTAACAGACAGTATCACTGTAACAGACACACTCTTTTCCCAGGTTTCTCTGCTGGAGGAAATCCATCATTCTGATCCTCATTTTTTCACTTTAGTTTATTTTATTTGGCTGTAAATATGTCTTGCATTTTCACTTCTGCAGGCCTTGGTTGCTTTATTTATTTACTTACTCACTGAGGCGCATTTGTTTATTAGTTTATTTGTTTTTTTTAAACCGAGTAATAATACAGTTTTAAGTCAAGACTTTTATGCTGAATATACATTGAACTTTGATATGGTAAATTACATACCAGCACATTAATGGGAAAATTAAGTCTAAACAATACTTAATGAACACAGATGTGTAGTAATACCTGAGCATATATTTTTCATATTAATTTGTGAGCTTTAAAACAGCATTTTGAATGTAGAATAGATCATCACTGCCGTCTGCATTGCTTTGGCATGTGAGGATGGTTTTCTGTCTGTCAGCATAGAGTCAGAAATATCCTTCTTAGCTCTGCTAATAACATTCTCGAATGGAATGGGCCCTCCTTGGGGTGCAATAAAAGCTGGATAATGCGCTGTTTTTGGCTTATACTCTGGGCTGATGCATGCTGAGAGACAGATGCAGGCAAGTGTACATATACAGTCATCTAAGACACACAGAGGCAAACATGTGAATGTAGACACCAACAGCACAGAAAATGCTGTACTGATGACCGCAGTTTTCAGAGACTTACCTTTACAGGACGGTAGTTGATTTTTCAGTATCAACTAAAGTATATAAATATCCTTGCCATTAATAGTATGATGCAATTCCAGCCCTCAGTATGATTGCCATGTCAATCACAGTGAATCCTAGCTCACCCACCTACTACTTCCAATACTACCAACAATAACCTAAAATAATTTTGTGTTAAGTATAATTTACATATTGTTGACTGTTCAAGGGCTGCTCAGTTTTTATAGCCTGTGATAAATTGGTGTTGAAATAGTAAAAATGTATATATGATATTAAGTGTCCCATTGTGTATCCACAAAAATATTAGTGAAAGTAAACATTTAAACATTGATAACTATTGGAAAATATAGTTAAAAAAACAACTCTTTTTAAATTTTATTAAGACCATTTCTCAAGATTGTGTAGGTGTGGCAGATTACACTTTGATTGACACATGCACTGGCTACTGGGGGCTGGTTAACTACAATAGATAACCACCGGGGTTCCATGGTGCTTAGTTTCTAAATTACAGTGCCTCACTTCCAAAATGGGAAATATGCCACCTTTATTACATGTACCATTAACACTAAAGGAAGGAGGCAGGGGAATAGCTAAACATGAGACACACCAAGCAGGGGAGAGAGAGAAGCCATTGGTAACTGCTAAGCTAAAGTAATTAACAGATAAAGTGTGTAAACAATGTGACTGTCCAGAAAGTTACTAAATGAAGAAGAGGGCTGTAAGTGCTTGAGCAGAACTAGTGTATGTTTAAATTTACAGCAGGTGATTGGCCACAGTAATGAAGCACATAGCAAAACTAACTGGGTTGAGTAGCAGAAACGCTACCAATAACACAGAAACCCAATTAAAACCCAATGTCAGGAAAGTTTACAAACACTTAAATGACACTATTTCAAATTTGGATTTAAACTAATTTCAAATCCTTTTTAGATGCTTACTATTATTTACATAACACTCTAAATTACATATTAAGGCCACTGTAGATTTGGGTTTCCAGTGGCTTTAAATAAATTGCAGCCAATCTTATACACTGACTCAAAAGTAAATTATCATTCTATCTATTCTGTATCCTTTTGAACATTTTTTTCCCAGTCTTCACACACAATTTTTCACCCACGTGCAACCCATGCAGGAGGTTACATGGAGGAATGGTGATGAAGGATGCTTCTAAGAAGACTGGATGGGCCAATAGACATCAGTGAATACAGAGATGATAGATATCCCCACTCTCTTTCCTTTACTGTTTCTCTTTCTCTTCAGAGCCCTCTCATTCCTATTCTTTTTCTATGTAGTATGTATTTTCCTTCTAACTTTGTCTGTCCCTCCGTCCTTCACTTTTTCATTCTCTCCGTTATAACAGTGATTTTTCCTTTAACCAGATCTGATTACACTCAACCCCCTCTTGCGATAACCTTTTACTTCAAATCGACCCAACCTCCTGACCTACCCTGCTTTCGGCTCCTATTTGGATCTACTGTTGTGATTAAAATGCTTCCTGGCAGCCAGAGCTTGCTGAGCAAAGTGGCTTTTCCACTGCACCGTGCAATAGCAATTCAGCATTTCTTTCCTGCATTCCCATCTCCTCTTCCCACTCATTTTCCCTTTGCCCCTTTCCTAGTGTCTCCTCCTCCTTTCTCTTTTATTTTTTTTCTGGCTTTGACTATCATGTGCTTATTGTTTCATTCTGTATTTCGTGCTCTCTCTTTTTCTTACCTCTCTTTCTCATACTTCAGGATGTTTTGACAACTGTGGAATTAACACCCCAAGGCAGTAACTAAGTACACAGTTTGTAGCTGGATAATGGCAATCAGTGTTGTGACTGTAAAAGTGTCAAACACACAATCAGAGATATTAAATCTTGAAGTGATTTGTTGGTCTTTTGGAGCAGGGCACTTTAGCTGAGTTATGAGTGGTGTAGGCAGCTTAATTCAAGTTTATAAAGCAGGTGAGGCAAACCACACACACACACACACACACACACACACACACACACACACACACACACACACACACACACACACACACACACACACACATTCATTCACACACATACTCACTTAGACATGCTAACATTGCATGCACGTACAAAGGAGTGAGCGAAACAGACACACAAACATACAAATGTGCATGCAGTGTCAGTCATGCTCTTTGGCCCTAAAGCTATTAGGTCGAGTCTTTCTCCTTCAACGGATTAGCAATATGTCAAGGTCACACACACACACACACACACACACACACACACACACACACACACACACACACACAGACACACACACACACACACACACACACACACACACACACACACACACACACACACACACACACACACACAACACCCAGACACACACACATTTCAGATGATGACAATTTGTTCTGCCACCTTCCACTGAGACATGTGTGTGCATAGCAATCAGGACTGCAGACACTCAGAGGCACAGCAACCCGGGCAGCTACTTGTGTCAACTGGAAAATGTCTGTTACTTATTCAGTTTTGTTTATGATGCAAATGGATCAGCTGCATGTATTTAGGTTTTCCATCAATCATGGAAGAATTAGATCAAGAAAAACAACACTCAACAGTGATTTCTTGTGTTAGATTTTAAGCATTGATTAGAACAACACTATTCTGTATATGAGAGCATCAGATCCAGCCATGTGTAGCCCAGTAAATAGAAACAGCATGTATAACCCTTTGGGTATGAAACTTGCTCATCCACAGTTCACAAACTAACATTACCCCAACAACCACTGTGTAAAAGATATTTGACCTTAGCAGTTTCATCAATGCATATGAAAATTGGGACAGATATAAAGCAAAAGGTCCATGTCGTGTGTCCCTCTACACTTTCCCAAACACTGTCAGTGGAGAACCCTCAGTTTTTCTCTGGATGGCATGGTTTCTGGCTTTGAGAGAGACTTCATGATGGTCACAAACACTGAATAAACATTGTTATAGCTGGAATCCATAGAGTGTGTGTATGTGTGTGAGAATGTGTGTATGTGTGTGTGTGGTTATGATGTCTCACCATCCTACTAAGCCACTGAGCTTTTTCCTAGATGTCAAGAACTGCTTCAGTGTACTCTAAAAGTGTTAACGTGGTAGGCCACAGTGTTGAATCGGTCACACAAAACTGAAGTCATCTTCTAAAGTCCAAGTGTGATATTAACAGCATATGGTATATAAATCCATGGTAATTTTTATACTTTTATATTAACATTTTGAGAAATAAAGAAACCACTCTCTGTAAGGCAGTAGGGATTGTCATGTTTAAGTACCATATGTACTGTATAGGTCAAAGGTCAAAACAATGAAGAAATGGCTTGGCAGAATATAATTCTATAAAATTGGGTTTTTAACCATGACATAATTAAGAATACCAATGGAGGAAGCCTGTTGAAAAAGCAGAAGAGAAATGGATGGTAGAAAGGTGATCAGAGTAAGAAATAAAAGTTGAAAATGAAAAGATCTCTTTAGGTGAGACTAAGCTAAAATGAATTAATTATATTTGGTCAGTCAATAAAACTCTTTCCTCTGACTGAAATAATTCCATTCATTATGTTTACCTTCTGTTTCTGAAACAAAAAATGTTTTCACTGAGTATCTACTGTTAACCATACAGTATCATTCACATTCATTCAAAAGCATGCCTCTCCTTGTTATTTGTAGAACCTGCTAGAGGTAAGCCTTTGAGGCATTTTTTTGTCCTGAGTCTTTGACAGACCAGGATCCAGAGGAAGCGTTGTGCTCCAGAGTGCAGGTGTTTTGTCAGTGACTTGGGTTGTTTACCTGTTCAAAACTTGACTGTGGATGGAAAGACCCTGTCTGATGTCTAGGGTTGATCATAGGTTGTTAAGTGTTGAAATGACAGGGTGGAGAGCTCAGTGAGAGAGCTGCTCTGGAGTGGAAAGCTACTTTCTAAAGTCACTTAGAGAAAATGACTCCCTATATAAACCACACTGAAAATGACAGTGGCATTCAAGGTCAGTCTGCTTTCATTTCTTCCATTTCTGATAGTTTGGAGCTTTATTGGCATTTGACGACTTACGAATGAGTGCCTAAAGATTGAAGAGACCGTACACTGCAGTAACAATAAATACTCTATGACCTTAGGACGCACTCATGTTGTGTTGTCATATAAAAAAAAGCAATATGTGATGATTTTCATTCTTGTGCATAACTATTCCTTGTTTTTTACGAAATACAATCTGAAAACCTTGTGGATGAACTCAAAATGTATGGTTATCAAGCTAAATAGCCTAACCCTAACCCAACATATAAGAAAGTTATCTATTAACTGTCACATCACATCTGATGACTTTCTTACCAAGAAATGCAAGTAGGAAGCAATACACATTACAATGAGGGCTGTGCAATATGACCAAAATTTCATATCCCAGTATAGGTAATTTCATATCCCAATAATGTTACATATTACGATATGGCACATTTTCTGTAAATTTAAAGAATAAATAGTCTCTGGTCCATTTGCTCCCCCACCCCCTTCCCTCGTCCATCTTTTTCCTCTTTTTAGATTACCTTTTCTGGCTTTTTACTCAATATGTCGTCAACTCCAGTACTTCTGATGCTTTACTGTCTCTCCCCTGCTCCACTGTTCGTGCAGCACACACACACACACACACACACACACACACACACACACACACACACACACACACACACACACACAGAGAGAACTCAGCCTCGCCTTTACTGTAGTAAAGAGAGAGTAGTGCAATTAGTCGACATACTGTAGAGACATTGAGCTGAAATAAAATGAGTGCGCATAAATTAGGTAAATAACATAAACAAGCATAGTCTCTACTGCGTTTTGCTGTCATTTATGGTTGCACTGCTCTCTCTGCTTACACAGACCGACACAGAATGATGAGAAATATTGCCATAAAGAGTGTGATTTGTGACATAACGAAATAAACGATAGAGTATCATATGAGGCGATTGACATTATTTCGTTACATGTTATGAACCGTCATACTGCACAGCCTTAATGACAGTATAATATACTTAGCTTCCACAGAAAGGATTAAACTTATTGTTTACAATTTTGTTTTGTTTTTCATCTTTCAATACATGTTTTAATTACAAATCATTTACATTTCCTTTTTTGTTATCATTCTATCATTTGTTTTTGTTTGCTTGTTTTTGTTTTGTTTTTTCCAAAGCCAGATGTTTGATTGTTTCCACTGTATGCTATCATGGAGGAAATTGGATGCCCAAATGATTCTCTCTGAGACTAAAGAGAGTACTTTCCTTGCTCTTTTCTTCCCAAGTATCTTACATTGCTCTTTATTGCTTGAGCAGCTCCACCAGGGGAAACCGTTATGATTCGGCATGGGTAGCATGAAGGCAGAGACACCCATTTTGGATAATCGCTCTGAAATGTGCTTATGCAGAGGTGCCTGAGGCAACAAACTAACCGCAAACATAATAACAGTTTTAGTTGAACAGTGGAAGAAGAAGTTTTAGGACAGGGAGGGGAAGCAGGCGGAGAGAGGTGGATAGGGAGGGAGACGAGGAAGCTTAGAGAGAGGGCAAGATGGGTTTATGCAAGAAGAGATCATTTTTGAGTCGATACTTACCATGCCTTATTTTGTATATATAAGGGAGTTCACACTGAAAAACACTTTGCAAGTTTGCCCTTTGTACTTTTCAACCCTGTTGTAGTTTTAAAAATTGTTTAGTGAATTTATCTGTGCTTTTGTTATATTTATGAAGCTGGATAACGTTATCTGCAATTTGGGAGCAGAGTAGGGTCAATGATTTGATATTGTCTTTTTTTGTCCTGTGTATATATATCCCTTGGGCATATATTTGCACGCATACACAAAAAAACGCACCTTCAACTGACGCCCCTTGATGTTGTGAACACGATGTCACGTTCCGTCTTTCTCTAAAACACACACTCTCGCGCAATCATGTGCTCTGGTTGCCAAACTGGCAAAATTGTGTCTGTGATAGCCTCCCAAGCTTAGTATTGTGTGTGAGTGTGTATATGTGTGTGTGTGTTGTATGTTCCTCCCCAGAGCAGTTTGCTTTAATCTCCTTTAATTTCATTCGCAATCTTTATGGAAATCAACTCTCACAGCCAACTCCTCATTTCACCATCTCCCTTACTAATTAAGACCAGGAAATTGTTCCTGGAATTGGCTGTCATGAGAGAAGTGTGTCTCATCCCTCAATCACTTCCTCAGTCTTTTCTTGTGTCTGAAATTGTTTTTTGTGCATTTGTGGTTATGTGTCTGTTTGTCTGTCCCACTGCATGAGTATCCTGTTCACAGTTGTTCTGTGTGTCTGTGTTGCAGCTGCTGTTTTGTCTCAATCTCCTGTATATTTTGTTCCTCCCTGTGACTGTATCATTCTATCTCTCTGTCTTTCTCTCTTTGTCTCTCAGTATTTGTGTATGTTTGTATGCGTGTGGCTGTATTTTGTGGGTAGCCATGTGGTGGATTTAGGGCTAAAGCTTTGGGTGATTACTCCCATAATGAACCATCATGCTCTGTTCAGGCTGTCATCCCCCACAGGGATTGATTATGAAGTTGTCATTCTGCCTCAGCATTGCTCTGTGTCCTCGTATAACTCCCTTAAGCAATTTAGCTCTGATAATGGCTAGTTTTATATTGTATGCAATTTAGGTGACAAGTTGTTCTGGAGAATTTTGGAAATCTTAAAGGCTTTGTCAGTGTTCAAGATTTACATTATATTTACCTTGCAATCTATGTAATGAAACAACATACACCAATGACACACAAGCTGACTAGAGCTAATATTGCAGAGATTTAATTAATTATTAATTTAATTAAATTTAAATTAAAGCAACTTACTGAATACCAGCAAAATTACTTTTTAGACTTTACATAATTCCAATACAGCAGAAAAAGAAAGGTAGAAAATAGCATTTTCTTGTTTTATTTAAAAAACTTTGCTTGCACACTGATGTTCCAGTATTAATGATCTAATGATGTCATATATAATAATATATGTAATTTAAATGGAAAAATGTGAAGCCATGTTAAACATCCATGTAAGTTAGAACTGCAACTGCCTTATTTAAGATGGATTTAGTCTATTCTATGTGCATTTGATGTATGTATCCCCTCTCTGTTATGTTTATTTCTTCATAAACTGTAATTGGTGTGCTGTGTTGGCCAGGTTTTCCTTTGAAAATAAATTTCAATCTCAAGGGACTTCCCAGTTAAATAAAGGTGTTTATCGTTCTTCTGAAAGGTTTCACTCAATGGCAGAGTGAAAAGTTGACTGTTAGAGAAAGGGAAGAAAACAAAGCATATTTTAATAATAGTGTTACTCTCAGTCAGTGTTATGGGTATCTCATTTTTCATTCTGATGGCAGTAACACTAGGCTACCTTTGCTAAGCTGGCCAGCATACACACGACTATGGTATAGCTAAGTGGTGTGCAGCCAAAATGTTCAGGGTGGAATTTACGCCCTACACTTATTGTTCCACACGTCTGACCAAGTGGATTATGAAACTATCTTGAAAGTAATAGTTTGCGTCATGGAGCATACTGAACCGTAACGTCTGCAGTTTGCGACCAATACCCATACGGTTACACCCCTACTGATACATATTTGCACTATTCATTGAACAGTTATGAACAAACAGTAACGGGGCTGTCTTAGCTCCCAACAAGCAATTTTTCTTACCAGTTTCTATGCAAAACTATTCAGGATCTGATTTAAATCCAATCTTTATATACTACACAACTGGTTTCCCTTTCGCTTTCCCAGTCTTTGATTCCATATGTGAATGCAGAGGATAGTGATTAATGATCACAAATCCAAACTAATACAAACATTAAAACAAGCATGTGTGAATTGTGTTTTATTGGTCTAATAGTATGGTGAGTCAAACAGTATCTCTCCCCTTTTTTTGAATAAGATCGAGATTTTGACAAAAAAGATGTAATCAAAGCTAGATTGATGGATGGCAGGTTTGATGGATTACTGCTTGGTTTTGAGAGTGATAAGGTAGATAAATCGAGGCGATACAAGGCTGACTCATGGACATGTGCTCCTATGGAATGGTTGAGTGGAGAGAGTGTGGTGGACATGAAACATACTTTAATGGGTAAAGACCAAGCAGGTGGTTTTTGTGTGTTATGATTATGAAGGAGTAATGTGGTCTTGGTGTGTGCTGCCAACTTTTCCCTCCTTCCTCCTCTCTTTCTGCCTATCATCTTTCAATTCCCCACCTGCTGTCCTGACTTTTACCTTACCTACCCTGTCCCATTTTACCTCTCCTTCTCTTTCACTCTGCCACCATCTATGTCTGCTAGCTGTAAAGTGACTGTCCTGATGAAATACCCAGAGAGGGACTTGGAGTCAACCAGTTCAGCATTAAAAAATGTTCTGTCTAGTGTGTGCATGTGTGTGTACTGTATGTGTGTCCACAAATGTTGTACCACAGCTGATAGATAAGGTGATTAAGAGTACACCTGGGAACCAGGAGAGTAAAGGACATAAGGATAACACATGCACACACACACATTGTGCCGTCCTATGAAAGTCTTCTGTATGACTTTAAACTAAAGCACAGAGGATAGAGGATTTGTCTTCCAAAGCTGCAGCTGTACTTCACAAACCAACAAAGTGACTCTCAAACTCTTCAAAGCGAAAAAGTTATTTATTAAACATATTTTGCAGATTAAATCAAAGTATCCCAAAGGTGGTATCAGTAAATTACTGCTGTTAATGCTGCCATATCAACAAGCCTCTGGTTATCACTTTAAAATATACACATTACCTTTCATCTTCAGGTTTATACCAAGTATAATTTAACACCATTACTTGCTGACATTACTTAAATTGATATGACAGTTAATCATCCAATTACAAATCTTGCTCTCACATTCATGCAGTAATACAAACATGCATGTCCACACATACCAATGCACATTTGTCCACAAACAAGTATTTGTAGTAATGCACATGTACACACAAGGTGAAATAAGTATGCACACATAAATCAACACTGCATGTTTTTTTGTTTTTTCACCCTCTGATAGATATGATGCTGTCTGTATTTGTGTATTTACGTCAAGTTTGTGAACTTGGCAGATCTTCGTTAGGGGAAAAGGAAAAATCATATCATAAACCACTGATTTTCACCCAGAGGAGTGGACAAAAAAGTGCTTTCCTCTTTCTCCACTCCATCCCCACAATATATCCCTGTTTAGAAATCCATCAGCAACATAAATAAAGTCACCTGTTAGGTCCTGCAACACTGCCACTCCTCTCAAGTTACAGTTTGTTTTATGGCCTTTCTTCAATGGCAGGCTGATTATTTAAACATTTGTTAAGCTTGGCTGCCAATATAGTAATACATGCATATACTGTTTGGTAGCAAAGTGAGGAGGTAGAGAAAAGCAATGTATTATATTTTAGTGTCAGGGGTAATCTAAGACAGGGAGACTGCCAAAAAAATGTAGTAACTCACTCAGAAAGAGTTACACAGGCAAGACAAGACAAACAGCTGAATAGTTGTCAGTTTTTATCTCTCAATGAACACAATTTAGACTTTGTATAGAACTATAGTATGCAGAGAAGAGTGGCACTAAGAGAAACAGAGACAAAAACAGATTCTGAGTAAAGATCACTGTTAAACCAAACTATCCTTCAAGCCATCCATTCATTCATCCACCCACAAGGGTTTTTGTACTGAATTTTCATTCATATTCCTTAACGCCTTCTCTGTCATTCTCACCTTTGTCTTTCTATTTTCTGTTGTTCTTATTTAAAGGTCTGACTAATTGTCTTTAAATCAGCTACTGTGAGCATTTTTTCCCCTCAAAATGAAAACAGCTGAACCCTTTTTGAAACGTTCTGTGAAAGAAATGTCAGTGCATTCCATGCTGCTTTGTAATGCTGTCATTTATCACAGCATGTAGACCATTAGTGTGAATCATTTATTGTTTTTGGCCTGCATGAGATCCCCAATATCTGGCAAGTCTATATGGAATGAAAGCAAGGTTAAATATTGTGCATAGTGATTGAGCGGCAAGCATGCAACAAAGCAGCCTATGTTTAGCGTGTGAAGCGGCTAAAGCACTTAAAGGCATTATTAATAGTGTGTTTAAACTGTTGTAGCTGCATTGTTAAAATGCAAACGTGTGTGTGTGTGTGTGTGTGTGTGTGTGTGTGTGTGTGTGTGTGTGTGTGTGTGTGTGTGTGTGCAACCCTACGTGAGCATTAGGTGACAGTAAGAATATAGAGCTAAGTGTTTTTCTTTGTTGTGTACATTTCTAAACTGACAGGAGAGTGGAAGACGCATGGCTGATTTAAACCACCAACTCTATAATTACTTTGTCATTGTTGCCACAGAAATTAGATAACGGCCGCAGTTCACAATGACATGATACCATTTCCAAAATGGTCTCTCTAACTGTAGAATCACATGATGTTTGTAAAATGGCCGCCCACACATCTCTGCTTTACATTGTGATTTTTAAAAAGCTTTTAATATGATGATTGGTGTTGCTGCATGTTTCATGTTTACATCGTCATCTTGCTCAAAAATAACTTAGCACCAGTATGAACACATTTTGTTTAACCACTTCAAGTGTTAAGTGAGTTAATGCTTTCCACTCTTTACAACTTGTGGTTTCACTGTTGCAACATTTATGAAATATATATGCTATGCTGTATCAGTATGCATACGTATGTATTTAAGCATCAATATTTTTTTTTTATAAGACAGCTCTATGGAAAATGTGTTAAAGCAGCACAACTGTCCAGAATGCAAAGTTTGTCATATGCACTCATAAAAAGCTGTTTTTTGTTAATAATTAAGTTTTCTGTCTTAATGCATCTCTCCCCAGATCTGAAGAAGTCATTTGAACAGGAACCCCTTGGGAAGGAAGTATCTCTGGAGCAGGAAGTGTTGTTACAGTGTCGCCCTCCGGAGGGTATACCGGCTGCTGAGGTATGTGCAGCGTTACTGTCAAAACAAGATGTGAGGCAAGATGAGAAGTTAAGAGAAACGCCTGTTGAAATAGAATAAGGGTGTGACTTGAAGAGATGGGATGGTAAAGACAACAGAGAATGTAACAAGTTGTAAAAATAGACATTTTCAAGTGAAAGTGCCAAAGAAAAGTCAGCTATTACAGACATGACACTTTGAAATTGCCTGTAAGTGTGAACGACAGACAGCAGGGCAGAGTGGTTTGATCGGTGTATGCACTCTTTTAGAGTCTGCTGTCAGAGGCTGAAGGTTTTGCTGAATAGAAAAAGTGTCCCGACCATTTTGATAAATTTGGTTGAAAAGCTTCTTTTATTGTTAATATGCCTAAAGCAAAAACTAATCTCAAAAGTTCCAACAGGAATCTTGCCCAATATCCATTCATGTAAATGAGATACGCAATGAATTAAAAAAAGAAATAACAAACATGTTTTTAGAATTATGAGGCGTGGTTTCACATTCAATATTCATGTTTAAATGTCACAGGGTGAAACAGCCTGAATCCTTTTTTGACTGGCAGTTGCTTGAAAGCTCTGCTGCAACGAGGTAACACTGATTCAAATAGTCAGAGTTTAAACTTAGACTTAAATGTCCCTAGAGAGCCAATTTCAGTTGCAGCACAAGTTAGAAATCTTACTGACTGCAGAGGTTTTAGCCTATATTACTGTGTTATTTTACTTCTTCACTGCTGACTCTCCAACTGTACCTGTGCCATCCAACTCATAACTAGGATGATTCATGAAAGGGAATTGTTCACTTGAAATGTACTGCCATGTTCCCTTTCATCTGCAGAGTATAGAGTATAATCAGTACATCATTTAGGCAGTTAATTTAAGCAGTTACATTGGTGACGTTCCCAAGGATACTTTGATAAGCAAGCCATACTTTATGAGAGAGTTTGTGAGAGTCAGAGGTCTTTAGCTATGCTAGCAATTTGTACAGGTGTGGCTTTCAAGTACATAGGCACTGTGGTAAACACATATATAGTCATACTATCACAACATAGCACTCCTTAATGTAAGATAATATTCTATTCCTCAAGTACATTGTCAGCACATCAACATTGTATTTACTCATCAAATGTGTCACACAGTAAACATCCACTTTGGATGAGCCATCTATGTCACTTCCACTCCCAGAGGACTTTAACTACAGCGGAGAATACCATTTACAATTCAGATTGTTCTTTACTTTCCTGGTTTCATCTGGCTGTGTTCCCACCTGAATGGATGAAAACACATAATTTCATTTAGGCGGTCACTGGGGAAGAGCAGCATAGCACTTGGAGAGGGCTGCACTACCGGATAAGGAGTCTCTGAATCAGGTTTCGCTCCTCAGGGTTTGATAGTCGTTTTCAATTGCACCGAAGTACACAGCTCCCATGAGAGAGAAGGGGAGCGAGAAACTAAAGGATAGGGGGTGAGAGAGGTGCTCAGGCAGACCAGCATACAAAGTCAGAAAGAGAGTGCAGGGGGAAAGGCAAAGATGAAGGTGGGGCAGAAAGACAAAAAAGAATGAGACAGAATGAGGATTGGTAGGTAATAGCAGAGTGATCTTTTCCTGCTCTGTTTTTCTAGCCCCAAGTCTTTCACTTCTAGAAATCTCTAATTCATCTTCTGAGGGAAATCAAGCGAATAAATGGGTTCAATTGTGACATCAGTTCAACAGTATGAGCTGCAGAGACCTTCACACACAAACATTATTCCCTCATTTTGTCTCTGTCTTTGCTGCACACTCACATACACACATGCAATTTATACTTCTTCATCTTGGAGACAAATCCCCACACTAATGACTCATTACTACTGCTATTCTTACTGCACTTTATTTGTGACACCTGTTAGAATAAGACACATACATGCACACACAACCACAAAGTTATATGCTACATGCACACACACACACACACACACACACACACACACACACACACACACACACACACACACACACACACACACACACCCAGAGCTATTTTCTGAGTGTGTTCAATTTGCTGCCTTTTCCATTCCTTTCTCCTGTCATAATGGGATCTTAGGGCAAATGGATTGGTCTGTCTCGCCTGTCTGCTGAAGCTGATTAGAGGGATTTAGGTCTAAAACCTGCTGATGACCTCAGGTTGTAGCTCTTACTTTCTTTTTTATCTCTTCTGACTTTCTATTTCTCTTTGTTCTTATCATGCCTGTTCTCCTTTCCATTCACATTCTCTATCCTTTTTTCCTCTTTCTCTTGCTTGCTCTCTCTTCCACAGGCATACGTCTTTTTTCCCCTTTTTTTTTTGTTGATGACAGCTCTCGTTTTGGTGTCCTGTGACCTCTCTAAAAATGGCCTAATATTAGTGGTTAGGGTTGATGCGTCCACCAGTTGACGACCGTTGTAAAGTTATCAATGTGATGTGGTTGGTGCCCTGATATGTGATACCCACATCGTAATACCCAGCTGGCATCACGTGGCTGTCAGCATGCCGCACCAAATCCTTGAGTCCTTATGCACACACACGCGTTCACATTTACATTCATATTCACTCAGCATCTGTATACATGCCAACATATGCACCAAGATGGGTGTCCATACATTTACTTACACACATACACATGCAGATACAGCCATTAAAAAAATGCACAAATGTGTACACACACTCTTAGGCGTGACAAGAGGTACACTAAGCAACAGATTAGCCAGGGATCTTTTTAACTGCTGCGCAACTGTTAGCCTTGAGAGGTCAGGGTCAAACCAATCTGAGATTGCAGAGAAAATATGTTCACCAATCAATGCGCCATTATTTCCTTTTCACTTTCCCTTGGCAGTGCTGCTCTTGTCATCAGTCAGTCTCCTCTTGCGTGTTTTCTTTCTCTCTTTCAATCTACAGCTCCTGAGAGACACAATTTTAGGCACTGTGAAATCCTTGAGAAACATCTAAATCTCTTTAGACTGTGATAGAAAGCCTTTAAAAGCTGATGGAAAGCTATTGTATTCAGCAGGGAGGGTTCAGTAGTTCAACAGGAAAGGCTTTATGGACACAGACAGTGAATTCAGAAAACTTGCAACAATTGCAGTACTCTCTTCACTTTCGATGAAAAAAATACTTGCAGTTTGATTACATTTAGTTTGGTTTGGTTTACTGTAAACAATGTATATTTATGAACCCTTTTATGGTCTGGGGTCATCCAAATAGTAAAGCTGCTGTTTTAGATAATCACTAACCACTTTACTCACTTTATATGTTAGCTCTGTATTTTCTTTTTCCTGAAATTGTTGTGAGTTTCATTAGGCAGCAAAATGAGGCAGCAGTCTGGCAACAAGAACATACTTTATTGTGAAACCCAAAGTATAGGAGTGACCCCAAAGGCCAGGCAGAGCCAGTAGACTGCACATAGCAGGTGGGGGTATGGATTTGTGTGTGTGTGTGTGTGTGTGTGTGTGTGTGTGTGTGTGTGTGTGTGTGTGTGTGTGTGTGTGTGTGTGTGTGTGTGTGTGTGTGTGTGTGTGTGTGTGTATGTGTGTGTGTGTGTGAGTGTGTGTGTGTGTGTCTGTGAGACAGTCGTGTCTATGTGAATATTTCTGTGTATGCCTGTCTGTGTCTGTCTCTGTGTGTGAGTGATTACCCCAGCTGCAGTGAAATAAACACATCAGTGTGTGGTGACAGGCCTTCCACGTGTCTATCCCCAACACACATACACACACATGTAAACACACACAGTGTCAGACAGTAACTGGATATGTGTCTGGAGCCTGGTCAAGATCCTGTCACATTCTTAACCACTCAATCCACCCCCTAAATTAATTATTCACTTGGATAATAGCATTTGGTCAACATATACATAGTCTGTCTCAGTGTAATTGTATATTGAAGTCAGGTGCTTTCTGCTTTGTTTTTGAAGAAGTTTATGTAATATTTTGTTATATTTTCATCCAGATGAAGATGTCCTTGAGCAGGACATACATACAGCTGTCAGTTCCATGGTTGCTGTTATGTAGCTGACCACAGCCAGCAATCAGAAAAAAGGACTTATACCTACGGGCACACCACGCACACACACACGCACATACGCACATATTTGATCTCTAAGCTCCTTGATAGTGACTGTTGATGTCAGTTTTTGTAATTGACTTTCTATCTTAACCAGTATGGGTATGGGTAGTATGGGTTTATGTAATTACCCAAGTGTGTGTGTATGTGGGTGTGCCTCTGTGTGCATGAATGACTCTTTGTAATGCAAATCACAGCAGACTTTTCTGTCAGAAGGGATCAGTGGTGTCATGCGATGTGGGCAAAACGCTAACGGCTACCTCGGCCACACACTCATACAGTATACTGTACACAATCAAACACACACACACACACACACGCACGCACACACACACACACACACACACACACACACACACACAAGTCCCTGCAGTCACCATTGTTAATGTGTCATATGATGACGTTTACTAGCAGAATCTATCTGGAGGTTATAACATTGGTGCTGGTGGAGTGTGTTAAATGGACAGTGAAGGCGACAGTGTGAATTAAAGTGTCTAACAAATAAGAAATGCCCTCTTCTTCTTTCCAAAGATAAAACAGATCTATTGAATTATTTCAACTTTAAAAAATGTTTAGATCCAAATGGAGCTCAGTGTTATTCTGTGCTTCTGTCTTTATAAATGATCATCTATTCACATGTTCTGATTACAGCCAAAACATATCTAGCAAGATCATGCTATCAATAAAGGTTAGGATTAGTTCCAAATCCAATTGATAAATAAAACATATCAAGAAAATTCCACCTATAAGCTGTCTTAATAAGAAACAGTCATTCACCAGATGAATTAAAGTCATTTTTATCCTGGCCATTCTCTAAAGAAACATAATCATGTATATGTATTTGTAAATGTGTGTGTGTTGGTCTGTATGTGTGTGTTTCTCTGTGCAAAAAACAATTTATGTAATGCTGCTTCCCCAATAGATCCTTACCTTAATCCTCTTTGAGCTAGCATAGTAAGCCCCACGGTTCATCTCCCATCACATTTTACCTTGATCCTCAACCTCTGTCAGAAATCATCACCGTAATCCACAGATTAGTCAGCAATCTCTTTTTTTTATTCCAACTGCCTAGGTGAATTATTGAAATGGTGTTAAGATTATTAAAATGCTGTTGTGATGGTCTATCACTGCAGAGTAATTTACAAATGGGGCAGCTGAGGAGGAAGAACAGCTTTGCCATTGTTTGCTCTGATATTTTGGTGGTAAATGTACTGTGGTAGGATGTTGGGGAAGTAGACAGGGATTATGATCATTATCTAATGTTGTGTGTACATCGACCTAAGTAGACACACACAGATACTTGCACATGTTCACACACATACACTCAAATACAGTATGCTTAATCTCTCTGTCTCCTTCACTCAGTGTATACCAGTGCAGTCTTTTATAACCACTTTGTATTTTCAAAAGGATAGTGTCACACTCCAAAAAATTATACATCTAGTATTATACATCTAGTGTTAGCTGTGATTTTAGGAGCCTTGAGAGGTTGCCCATCCAGTGATAAGCCATGTCAGTAAATTCAGGCATTAGTCAGATCCCACTCCAAAGCCAGCAGACTGTGCAGAACTGCATTGGAAATGTGTGTTTTCCATTGCAGAATGTCAGCATCAGCTATCAGACTTCCTCACTACTTTATTCTGTTGACTTCTCTCTCACTTTCTGTGCCTCCATGCACTCAAAATATGTATTGTATATGTTGCTCTCTTTCTCAGTTCAGTTACAATTAGTTCCAATCACTGCTTCTGTCTAGACAGAGCAATTCAAATATATATTTGTTTGCAAATTATTCTTGATTTTTTTTTCTTTTTCTTTCTTCCCTTATTTCTATCTTTCTGATGTAATGGTGGATTTAGATTGCAGGCATTGTTTGCCGTTTATAGCTGGAACTTTTTAAAAAACTTTGTATAAAAACCTTAAACTTGCATGTTTATCTTGGAAGAATTTTGC
This sequence comes from Scomber scombrus, assembly GCF_963691925.1. Classification (NCBI taxonomy): domain Eukaryota; kingdom Metazoa; phylum Chordata; class Actinopteri; order Scombriformes; family Scombridae; genus Scomber; species Scomber scombrus. The sequence goes on from NC_084973.1 coordinate 17,615,661, forward strand.
TTCAGCCCTCACAGTGACTGTAATTGCAAGCACTTACAGTACATTTTCTTACATCGTCTAGGCCATTTAAGGAAACTATCAATCAAATCCGGAAGAGGGAAGCTTCTCATTATACATAGTTGCCTTGTGTTTTGTTTCTTAACTGATAATCTCAACCTAAATTATTTTCTTCTCTGCTCAGACAGGACAGGAAGTGTGCTGGCCAGTGATCATGTGTAATTTTAGGTCTGTGTAAGTAGGATTGTATTTATATAACACCGTTTTAAAACAAAGTTACAAGGTGCTGCAGATAAGACACTTCACAGAAAAAAAAGTGTGGATGCAACAGCAACACATTTTACACTAGCTGAAAAAAATCATTAACAATATTTTTCTTATGAAGTCATGAGCTCCGTTTTAATCTAGTACAAAATGTATGGTATCATATGAATGTTAACATTGCAATGAATCCATTGATACCAAACATGTAATGGCTTACTCGGAAAAGGGCTAAAAACTGTCTTTACGGCATAGTCCATGACACCTTGATGTCAAAGGATCGGTTTCAAGGGTTCTTTCCAAAAGCGAAACATTATATCAATATCAATCAATATCAATATACCTGTGTCTTTGTGTCTTCTAACTGATGTTCTGACAGATTGTTGCCATAGCAACAAAACTCTCTCCCTAGGCTTAGCCTGAGGGAGAGGTGGCTAACTTTCTTACTTCAAATTAAGTCAGTCTTAATATTAATGTACAGTAACAGGCAGGCTTAATTAGACTAATATAAACTGACAATCTAAGACCAGTCTAAGGTCAAGACTAGTCTTAAACTAAGTTAATGCAACTGGCCTCAGGATTAAATGCCATTGTCAGCCTGTATGACGAAGTCATTCGCCACTTTTATTAGCACTGGTTTGATACAATGTATTTTTTAAAATAGTGTGTCCTTCAATGACCTCAAGGAGCTGCTGTGCAACATTTTTTTTGAAGAATGGTAGTTTCAAAATAGGTCTGTAGTTATTATTTTTATTGGGTTGGATCAAGTTCAAGTTTTGAGGTTTGAGTCTTTTGAAAATATAGCACTTTGTTATTTGTGTGTGCAGTGTTTTGAGGGTTGAGTGAGTGCTTGACTCTTAAATGTAAGGGTACGAGATAATGAAGGAGTTTGTGTGGATTCACCCACACACCCCAAATCAGGAGTACCTTTTCTCTTCCCTTTCATTACCTATTCAAAGGCTTGGCAAACACTATAGGATAATTCGCCTTAGCAATTAACCCTTCCTTTTTAATGTTTGCCCTGAAGTGACATAGAAAGACTACTAAATGTGGTGGTGTTTAAATGTTTTTGACCCTTTGTTTTTTTCTTCTTTACAAAAAAAAAAAAAAAAAAAGCTTATTTGTTGACTGTTATCACTGATTTTCTGCACCTGTAAGGGAGTTTTGCAGCTATTTTCTTGTGATTGTCCCTTTTAGTACTCTGTATGTATTTCTGTCTTTTTATTTTTGTCACAGATGGTTGTGGACTCTGCCTCTCTCTCTCCCTCATTGGTCTTTTTTTCTTTGTCTCTTTCTGTCACTCTTACTGACTCTCTGTCTTCCTTGCACCCCTTGTCTTTTTGACGTGATTCTGAGACAAAGCTGTGGATTGATGGTGACATGACAGTGTAGAGTGTACTGCATTGTCAGGCAGCTACCCGTGCTGCCCTCGGCAGTCCTGACAGTGTTGTCATGGATGAATGAACACACTGTTTTGACACAGGGTGCGACAGTGTCAAAAATAAAACTCTGTTCTATTCTGTCAAGTTTTATAAATTGTTAGACCTTGTAAGTCTTTTAGAACCAGGAGAAACTTTGAAAATATTAAGTTGTGCACTTGAGTCTGTAACATCTATAAAAAGTTTCTAATTGAATCAATGGTAATCCAATAAATAAAAAATGTTACAAATTTTCTTAGAAGATTGAGCATCTAAAAATAGTTCTGAGCTCTACTTCTGGCAAGAGCTGTGATATAATTTTATATGCTTATCTACTGGAGCAATTGGGACAGTAAATTCCTCATTTGGGACCAAGACTGAAAAAAGTTTAATAAGCCAGTCCTTTGAATAATTGCAACCAATTAATTGTTCTTCACTTACATCACTGTTCAGTGGTACTATTCAAGTAGTCTTCAGTGAGTTACTAAAAGAGGTCATTGTCAGTACAATTATTTTTTTAAATAAACTTTACTGTGTGGATAACATTATCAGATCATGAGTGTCTCAGATGTTTGTAATGATGTGTGATTTATCACTGTTTTTTTATTGTATAAACCATTATTGCTATGATGCAGTCATCCATTCAAGACTACTTAAAATGTGCAGTGGTGTAAAATCAAATATGACTACATTTTTGCTGAGCTGAATTAACCCATAATACTGCTTACACCCTGGAATTGTATTGAAACATTAGCTTATCAAATACTTTGCCAAGAAGCTCTTGGCACTATTGATGGTTTGCTGATTTCAGAAGCATAATTCTTTCAAAGGTAGAAGGCTGCAGGCTACTTAAGTGTGACCTGGCAGAGACTGATATACAGCACTTAATGATAAGATGCTCCTGTAATTCTTTAGGGAACCATGAAAAAGAATAGGCTGCTCATGATGACATCTGTCTTTTTGTCAGTAAGACCTTCAATTTTATGCACAGCATTGCAAAATAGTGATTTAAAAAATGTGGCATTGACCAAGGGAGGTTAATTATTCTGCTGGAACACTGTTTGCGCCATATAATCACAATATTATATACATTTGATAATATAACATTTACAAATATTTGTGTTGAATATACAGTATCTCACAAAAGTGAGTACACCCCTCACATTTTTGCAAATATTTTATTATATCTTTTCATGGGACAACACTATAGAAATGAAACTTTGATATAACTTAAAGTAGTGAGTGTACAACTTGTATAGCAGTATAGATGTACTGTCCTTTGAAAATAACTCAACACACAGCCATTAATGTCTAAACAGCTGGCAACACAAGTGAGTACACCTCACAGTGAACATGTCCAAATTGTGCCCAAACTATCAATATTTTGTGTGACCACCATTATTATCTAGCACTGCTTTAACACTCTTGGTGGAATTCACCAGAGCTGCACAGGTTGCTACTGGAATCCTCTTCCACTCCTCCATGATGACATCACGGAGCTGGTGGATGTTGGACACCTTGCACTCCTCCACCTTCCGCTTGAGGATGCCCCACAGGTGCTCAATTGGGTTTAGGTCTGGAGAGATACTTGGCCAGTCCATCACCTTTACCTTCAGCTTCCTCAGCAAGACAGTTGTCATCTTGGAGGTATGTTTGGGGTCGTTATCATGTTGGAAAACTGCCCTGCGGCCCAGTTTCCAAAGGGAGGGGATCATGCTCTGCTTCAGAATGTCACAGTACATGTTTGAATTCATGCTTCCCTCAATGAACTGCAGCTCCCCAGTGCCGGCAGCACTCATGCAGCCCCAGACCATGATGCTACCATCACCATGCTTGACTGTAGGCAAGACACAGTTGTCTTTGTATTACTCACCAGGGTGCCGCCACACACGCTGACACCATCTGAGCCAAACAAGTTTATCTTGGTCTCATCAGACCATAGGACATGGTACCAGTAATCCATGTCCTTGGACTGCTTGTCTTCAGCAAACTGTTTGCAGGCTTTCTTGTGCATCAGCTTCAGAAGAGGCTTCCTTCTGGGACGACGGCCATGTAGACCAATTTGATGCAGTGTGCGTCGTATGGTCTGAGCACTGACAGGCTGACCCCCCACCTCTTCAAACTCTGCAGCAATGCAGGCAGCACTCATTCGTCTATTTTTTGAAGCCAACCTCTGGATATGACGCTGAACACGTGGACTCAACTTCTTTGGTCGACCCTGGCGAGGCCTGTTCCGAGTGGAAGATGTCCTGGAAAACCTCTGTATGATCTTGGCCACCGTGCTGTAGCTCTGTTTCAGGGTGTTAGCAATCTTCTTATAGCCTAGGCCATCTTTATGAAGAGCAACAATTACATTTTTCAGATCCTCAGAGAGTTCTTTGCCATGAGGCGCCATGTTTAATATCCAGTGACCAGTATGAGAGTATGAGAGAGAAAACACCAAATTTAACAGCCCTGCTCCCCATTCACACCCGAAACCTTGTAACACTAACAAGTCACATGACAACAGGGAGGGACAACGACACAATTGGGCACAATTTGGACATTGACTGTGAGGTGTACTCACTTGTGTTGCCAGCTGTTTAGACATTAATGGCTGTGTGTTGAGTTATGAGAGGACAGTAAATCTATACTGCTATACAAGTTGTACACTCACTACTTAAAGTTATATCAAAGTTTCATTTCTATAGTGTTGTCCCATGAAAAGATATAATACAATATTTGCAAAAATGTAAGAGGTGTACTCACTTTTGTGAGATACTGTATATTTTAAAAAATACAGGGTTTTACAGTTCCCTTATTTGCACTTATCTTTGGCCCTGGACTTTTTTTTATGATATAACCTTAATGGTATCTTTTGGTGTTTATGTCTGGTTCTGGTTGATGCTGCTTTGCATCTTTACCCCATTGTATATCTTTCAATGATATAAAACACTAACAAACAGGGAGGTCTCCAATATTTCAGCTGACCCAACTAATAAAGCAAAGCTGATTTTGTTATTGGGCGGTTTTAATAACACTAGAGAGCTGGAGAGTCAATTAAAAAGGATTAGCATGCCCCCAATCAGCTCAGAGCCTCTTCATGCTTTAATGATTATGGAGTGTCATCAGCACTCCTACACTGTGCAGTGAATCAGCTTTGACATATGCACATGCACACGTTTAAACGTGAATAAATGTCTGTGCATACACAACTGAGTGTTATAAAAGTACTGAAAGGGTTAGCTTGCCATTTATAACACAGATATGTGCTGTACATGCATGTACCAACACATTTTAATACTTGGTTTAATGGTCACCAAAAAAAGCTTTCTGTTTTTATTTGCCAGGTTTTACTATCTGTGTTTTGCACTAAAAAACGTAAATTGTGAAACCTTAATATGTTGTTTTTTTTGCACATTTAAGTGAGTAAATTATGGGATTTTGTTTTCATTCAACCTGTAATAAAATGCTGCAATTCTATGAAACCTATTTACAGTGACTGACACCACTCATGAGTGAATTAAGATGAAGAGTTTTTCAACTTTTCATTTTTATTTATTTATTTATTTTTTTGCTTCCTGAATGAAAAATCATGCTTTTTACAGCATATTGCTAAAATACGTTGACAAAGCTTAAAAGAACTTGAAGATACAGTACATCTATATTAATTACTCTAAATGTGCATTAAAAACATGGACAGACTTGAGGACACACACTTTGTTTTACTGAGAACAGGGTGAGGAAATTAGCTTGACCATGAAATTTAAGAAAAGGAGAGAAATCCATTGTTAGAAAATCAATAACACATGCCTCTGAGTTAATTAATTAAATTGCCCAAAGCACAATTTCTGATGACCCCCCCCCAAAAAAAATAAATCTGAATTCTTGACTGTAGTTACTGTGCATATAAACTCATTGAACACATTATTAGGAACACCTGTGCAATATTGCAATTGAAAACGACAGTTCTTCAATAAAATTCTACTTTTACGAAGCTAATACATTTTCAGTGTTTTTTTATATTATTTGTCCATCCTATGAACATCCATAAGGGTGGTAAAATATTAGGAACTCAGGGAACATCAAAATAAATAATTAGATTATATATATATATATATAATTTACAATGTATAATAATAAACATAAAGTAGAATTATTAGCTTTCTGACAATGTCACCAAAAACTGAAAATGTAAAGTGTTCGTAAAAGTAGAATTTATGGCAGAGCTGCTGTATTGCATTGCATCAGTTCGCAAAGGTGTTCCTAATAAAGTGCTCGGTAATTGTGCAATGTAAATATCTACATGAAAGAACTAAAAATTAAATAAAATTAAGACAAATTTTGGGTGCATGGAGCAATGCATTAGTGGAGCATTTGTTTAAAGATGATTTAGACATTACAAATGCTGAAACACTTAAATTGCTCTTTAGCTCTATGTGTCTTAGAATTCCCTTTTCATGTCTACCTTCTTTATTTCTCTTTTATTTGAGTCTGTGTCTTTCACCTTTATTTCCCTCTTCCTCTCTCATCTTCTGTTGTTGCCATTAGTGATGGTAAAGTACTTAGTGAACTGGAGGGTTCAGCAGGAAAGGCAACATACATCACAGTCCAGAGAAATAAAGAAAGCAACAGAGACACAGATACAAAGGGCTTCAACACTTTTACTGCATTGACCCATAACCATGCACAGGGCTGTTCTATAATTTAACAACCTGTCAATCACTTCAGCACTGGCTCACAGCAACCATGGAAGTCAGTTAGGCAACAACACTGCCTTTAAAGACTTAAAGAACCTATATAAAATCTCACCAAGGGCACTTACTGTGCTTGCTAAAGTTTAGATAGGGATTTTATCATTATTAGTAGTACTTGTAGCAGGGGTGGTAGCAGTTGAAGTATTCATTGTATATTGAACTAGTAAAAATATTTTCTTTCAGTATTTTGATATGTGATGAGCCTGACATTGAGTGTGTGTTTGATGATACCTTTTATCAAATAATACCAATGGTTTTAATTATGTTTAAATAAATAAAGTAATAAAGCAACCTAATTTAATGAAAAAAAAAGTTCTGTGCTTGCATAGTCTGACAGCTTGCATCAATGTCATGGTATTTTAGTTAGTTCTTATGAAATCTTTATGTTTGAGTGTACCTGCAGAACAAACACTGCCTTATTACATTTGTAGTTTGCAGATTAGACTAGAACTCAAAGTACACCATGCCTCATTAGAACGGAGGAGAGAACAAGTTTATTTTTTTTCTAACTTTCAGTTTCTTTCTCACAAGTAAAAAAAATGTTCCCTTTTTGAACTTTTCCCAAGTGATATTAGAGGTGTTGATTCTGATTCAAGCTGTTACAGGGTCAACATCTGTTTGGGGAAATGTTTCCCCAACATGTTGAGTGGATTTGGATGTTTTTGGTTTTCCCTCTTCCCCAAATGATTCAAGCCCAGCGTCTCATTTCAGCTTCAACACTTCCACCCCAAACAGTCAGCTTTGTATTTTTTACGCTCCATTCAGCCACCTATCACAGTCCCAATCCATTTTCATGTTTAGAGCTCTGAAGATGTTCTATTTGTTGTCAGTTTTTTTTCATTTACTCTTTATTCTAATTTTCTCTTTTCCTTGTTTCTTGTAATCAGTTTTTGATTCTCAAAAAAAATTAATAAGCTTGTAAGTTTAGCTATAAGGAAGGACATGCTACCTCATTTATTATAGTGTAGAAATGATCGTATGGTGATGCATTTATTTCATCTTTCACTAAAATATATAATGGATAGACCACTTGTACTACTGGTAGAAATAATTATAAGTAGCCATTACTGTATCATATGCCTTCGAAAAAAAATTGAATTTTACATGAGCATGTCACCATAGATGACCACCCGCAGCAAAAAATAATGAACAGTCCATAACTTTAAAGTCTAATGTCTCAGAGGGAATTAATGAATTTGCAGCCTGAGCTTCAGGCCTGTCTTATTTCTCGTTGTCCCCATGCCTCCCTGTTCTCTCTCCCCAAAGGTTCCTGGTTGTCTCCTCCACAAGCATCACAATTTGCAGTACATTAACAAACCTCAGGCATCATACTTTCAGTGATCTGTAATGGAATGTGTTTAAAAACCCAGAATCTTCTCAGCCCTCTCTTATCTCCTCAGCCGAAAGCTCAAAGCCTAACAAGTAGGGTAGAGAATAATAATTTAACACATACATAAGGATGATGGTAATTTCTTATAAAAATGTCAACCGTAGTTTGAGACTAAACGACACAAAAAAACCCGACACAGTGCGTGTACATGTCAGTCATCCAAAGATGACATATAATTATGTTTGAGTGACAGATGCCATCTAGTGATGGTAGTAATCCTAACCCAGAGCAGTGTTGCATTTTTTGATGACATACTTTGACAATTTTCTTCATTTGCTGGAGGCATTGGCCCAACAGTTAACTTTGCCATAGAATACTGTGGTTATATACTAAGGTTTTTAACGTGTGTGCCACATTTTCAACTGCAAGTTAAAACTGTTAGACCTTGTAATACCTTTTCACCCAACTTTAATGAAGTAGTAACTTTAACCCACACCACATGTTCCTCATATTACTAGCAAAGTGATCATTTTAACCCAAAACATGATAAATCCCTAAATTTAGCCAAGTGGTTTTTGTTGTTTTTTTCCCCCTAAGCCTAACCAGACCTTAACCATGGCACTGTCACATCATAAAACACAATACATTTTTAAGGCATTTTTGGAGTGTTTGTAATGGCTTTGAATGGCTTTGGAAAGCACAGACAAATGATGTTGTCCTGCCAATCACTGCAGATAAGAGAGCCAGATTGGAAAACACTTGTATGTGTTGTTCTGGAGTCCATAGTCTAACAGCATATTTGGTTATTAATTTGAAGGATTTATTGATAATTTGTTACAGTTACTAAATTTACAAAAATGCATTTCTCTCATTGTCATCTTACTTTTTAGCCCTTAAATTGCTCTAAAAATGCAGTTATTAAAACAAATGTTGGAATGCAGTGAAACATTAAACTTGTGAATACTGAAACCAAAGATATTAAAATTAATGAAAGCTCATCATGCTATGTGACATTACTTTTCACAGTTTAAAACGTTCATGGAGAAGTTGCCTTGGGTCACATTTTGTTTAACCTTTTAACTGTGGACTTAACTTAATTTCCTTTTCATCTTTTTATGTGTGTTTTCAGTTCACTTGTTCATATATTCAGAGATGATCAATGTGTATCCCTTTTTAAGAAATGTGTTGCCAAGCGGCTTTAACCAGCAGCTTTAACCAAAATCCTGCTTATTAGCTGAATTGTATTTTTTCTTTTTTTACCAGGCAGTGTTTACCAAATGGGTTGAATTATTGGGTTTTCAATCAATTCAGTATCACAACTCTTTGTTAATAGATGTATTTACACTTTGCTTCACAGTTTGCATTCATATCTGCCATTTCTTTCATTGGTTTTGAAGTTTAATTTCCACCGTCACTAGCCTTCTTCTCTGCCTCCTTCACTTTTCTCACATCTCTCTTTCTCATCTATTCACCAAACACCAGCACCACATCTCCAAAGTGCAGCCCATCTATCAATCCCCAGCAGTGGTAGTCTATAATGCCTGGATATTTGCTGCTTGAGAGGAGGACTGGGGGAAACTAGCAGCAGCCCCTTTTACTGGTGGATTCTTTTTCTTCCCATGTACACACAATTACAAATACACATACACACACACTTCATGTTTTGACACATGAGATCTAGGGTAAAATATTACCCTCGCCAACTTCCTCCTGTCTTCTTCTAATTTTTTTTCACTTCTCCTCCCCTTTCTCCCCTGCATTCCTCACATGACTTTTCTTCTCTTGTTTTCCCAAGTGTTGGACTTAATGGATTACCCCAGTATATCTTCCGCATAAAGTCTCTGCATTCCTTTTTCTCTCCATTCAGCACCTCAGTCCCTCTCTGCTCCCCCTCCATCCTTCTTTCCTTAATTGTTGACATAGTATGGAAATTCCAAATTGCATCGTAGTTCCTTCTGTCTCGTCCTCATTACCTTTTCATTTGTCCTTTTCATCGCATTGCATTCACTCTCTCTCCTTTCTTTTCTGGCTTCCTTTGCCTATTTGTTGACATTGTCGGGTTAGCTTTAATGGATCACCCACAGATATCTGCTCCCAGCCTGCACTCCCTGTTTCCTCATCCTCCTCCACCATAATCACTGCCTCCCTAACTCTCAATATTTCCTTCCTTCTCTTTCTCTCTCTCTCCCTCCTCCACTGCTGCCGTGGAAATACGTTTTCTCTATCCGACCCTCTCTTGAGATTGTTCCCCATCCATCTTTCCTCTCTCTCTCGCTCTCTCTACTCTTGAATGTTGACATGAGAGGGTGAGTCTGATAGATCACTGTGAAGCATCTGCACCTGTGTTAAATCTCAGAGGTAGTATTGTGGGTTTTTTATATGTGTGTGTGTGTGTGTGTGTGCGCGCGCACACGTGTTCACTCTATAGAAGTCAATGCACTTTCTGTTCTGCACATCTGTGACCTCCTTTAGTGCAACTTCCTTGTCTGGTCTCTGCTTCAATGTATCTCCTCTTGTCACTTCACCTACTTTCACTTTTCTACTTATATCTCTCCTTTGTATCATTTGTAAGCTTACATTGCAAAAAGAGGAACCTTTAGCTTTGTTGCTTTATTTTAGTTCAAATCACATACTGTAGTAAAAAAGGTATCTGGTTCTTAAAAAGTACAGCACTGAATCTTGCAAAGCAAATACTGCATTTTGATATAATGCAACAACGTGACATTCACAAGCACAAGTCACAGCTGAGTAAAATAATACTCATGTATCATGTGTACGTGCCATCATTCATTGGAAGTGTACCAAGGTGCAGTGGAGTAGTAGGTTATAAATAGGCCTCTGAAGGCCTGTCCCAGTCCAACTGGGTGTCCTCCTGTGTCCCAGTTCTGTCTGTAAGGGACACCTTGGAGAGCTCTCTGCTATTGCTCACACTCTGCTGCACATTGGGGATTCTTTCCTTATATATGTGCTTCTCCCTCAATGCCCAACTACATTTTAAATCCTCATGGTATGACTCTTTTAGGGACATACACTGGCAGTCCTAGTTCTTCTTATGTACAAACCCTCAGATGATTATCCCTTCTTTCTCTCCTCTTATGTTTCACAATCCAGTTGATTATATACGGTTTATTAATATGTTGTCTCTTTTTTTAACACTTCAATGAATATATACTATGTAAAGTAATAAATTTACTTCAGCAAGTCTCTCCTCTGTAATTGTGACACAGTTATGTGTAGGAGGCTACAGTCCACATGTTTGCTGTATGAACATTCAATTTGACCAAAAAAGAAATGTCTAAATAATACTGTATTGGTTAATATGAAACTATTATATAATCTTCATCATCTCTTTGCTCATTAGCCGCCTTTCTTTGTCGATTGTCTTATGCAATGTCCATAATGTATTTTGCTCATATTGTCTTTATTATTATATAATTACTTCATTTATTTAACTTGAATTATAGGAAACATATATGAAGTAACAGGAATAACAACTTTGAGACTAAACTGCTCCTTATCAAAGGTGTCTTTTAGAACATCAGTGTGGGATGATTATCGATGGCGACCCAGTTATGTCATGGTGGTTAATTGGGTCTTCATGTCATTCGCCTGGATCTAGTTAATTAAACTGTCAGAGCGTCTAAAATCCCATGTTGGTATACACACACACACACACACACACACACACACACACACACACACACACACACACACACACACACACACACACACACACACACACACTTACATCCACACATACACATGTGCACTTCCCTTATATCATGTCTATATACACACACACATGCACAGTGACCTTATTTTAACCTGCACAATCTGCCCAGTCTGCCCAGCCCTGGCATGTTTTGTATTATAGTGGGGTTTGTGGCTGTAGTAAATTCCCCACAGTGGCAGTGGGCAGCAGGATTGTCCTAATCACCTCCCAAGTGTAGTGAGGATGCAGACAGAAAAAACAGGACATATGGCCAATTAAGACAGGGAAGTGAAACAGCACAGATATACTATAGGTGACTGAAAATCACATGTCACACAATCAATATAATTCATGGCAAGGTCATCATTAACAACTGTTCCTTGTTACTGCATGGACATTGTGAAGGATTTGAAATATAGCCTGGAAATCAGTCCATTTCTTGGGGATATATTTGACATCTTTGTCTGTGTTTTCTTCTTTCTGTCTCTCTAGGCTGTTATAATCTGTTTTGTCCATCTGTCTCCTTACATATGTATTTCCCTGTTTTTTGCCTGTTTGTCTGCTATGTATTTGTTGAAACAGCCTCTCGTCAATGTCAACACCCTTATTATACTCCTGAACCATGTTTTAAGGCAAACCACAGTCATTTGATGGCAATTCAAATGAAGACCATTTGTCCCTGCCTCTTAATGTCAATGTCTGTGCTTATTTCTGAAGCATCTGAGGTGAATTTGTCTCAGCGGTGACACTCTTTTTGAAGTCGGGTTAGTCATAAAATATTGCTAACAAGCACAAAGGAACAAAACTTTGATGAAACGAAATTTTAATGAAACGGAAGATTGATTTTGTTTGTTTAAAGGTAAGGAATGACTAACAAATGCAGGTGGAGGAAGAGCATGTCGTTGTAGTAGAGGTGGCTGTAAGGTGAAGCCCTTGAAGTTGAGGAGACACTTAGACCGGGATTTTGTTGGCACCAAATGTAGCTATTTGTATTTGTTACAATACTTTAAATTGGCAGGTGTAGACGTGCCAAGAACTGGGGTGAGCGAGATAAGAGTCATGGCAGTGTTGAGAAAGGAGAATGAACACAAACACACTGTATCTTCTACGTGCAAATCTAATTTACTTCAGCTTGTTTTCTCAAATCAATGGTCTCTATTTTTGCTCTTGCAAATTACAGGACTTCTGGTTATGTGAGACAACTTCCATATACGGTAACACAGCGATTGTTTACTTTATTCTGTGGAATAGGCTGCATTTTAAACACAGACGTGCAGGAAGAATAGATCTGAATATGGTATGAAAACAGAGAATCTGAAGTGAAAGTTGCTTAAAATATGATGCATTATATAAATTTATAGTCTAGTAAAGTTAACAAAGTTTCTATCATACAGATGGAAACATATCTCAGTGGTATCAAACACATCCAGTTTGACTAGGTGTCATATTCATATTCATTTAGGATATATGAACACCATAAGGATTTTGCCTCAATAAGACAACGGTAAACAAGAAAGTACCTTTCATAGGAAGCACATTATAAAGAGTGAAGATTTGGATTCATTCATTATATTTGAGTGAGCTACCACACCAAGACTGGACAGTATTTTTGTCAATGTTAAATGATAGAAACTCCAAATTATAACAGTACTTTGTTCACATTAGAGAGTTGTTAATGAGTACCTCAATCCCTAATCCTAATTAGAAAATTCTAAACTAACATGTCAGATCCAAAAAGTTTATATCTACTGGGTGAGCTTTTTGTACAACAGGGTTAAGCAGCCTCCAACAAAGCTGCATGTTTCTGTGACGCCCGTCTGTGTATTAACTCGGCAATGACCACCCTGAATGAGGAATAAAAGGACACTTCCTGGTGTATCACGGTAATTTCATTTGATACATTTAGAGTCTGATTTCACTTTAAGAGCTACTCTAATTTGATACTGAGGCAAGCAATTTGCGACAAATTGTTTGTTGTTTTTTTGTTTTGTTTTGTTTTGATTTGTTTTTTTTTTCTGTTTCCATGATGGTTACTCTTCTGTAATTGTTTGAAATAACAAAGTCCTTTTCTTCATCTTACACAATGAGCTAATTGTTTTGTCTAATATCAGTGTGCACACACATGCAAGCACACACACACAATCCTCAACATATTCATGTGCGCTGATGGATTAAATTTCTATTAGCCTTCCTCGATTGAGTTTGAAGATTGTTGATTAGCCAGTAATGGCCTTTGTTACTGCACTAATGAATAGCTTGATTACTATTCTACTTAGCTACACATCAGGAGGTGGGTTATGTGTGTGTGTGTTCTGTAGGTGTGTGTGGCATCTGTTGGTATTATCTTCTGATAAACAAACACACACACACACACACACATACACACACACACACACACACACACAGTGTTATTGCCGATTGTATGGGTTTGTGTCAAGAAAGCTGATGGCAGCAGAAGAGAAAGATAGATGGTATGCTGTGCCAATACTCATGTCTTATTCTATCTATCTCTCTCTCTCTCTCTCTCTCTCTCTCTCTCTCTCTCTCTCTCTCTCTCTCTCTCTCTCTCTCTCTCTCTCTATCTCTCTCATTCTGTCACCCTCTCTCTCTGTCTATGCCTCTCAATGTTTTCTCCCAACTGCTGTCTATTTCTCCAGCCTACTGCCACTCGATCTATTGTCTTTTCGTAATTCGTCCATCTTCCTCTTTCTCTTTCTGATCCTCACATCCCCTCTGTCGCTGTCTGTCTGTATTTTTCTTGCTTTTCTCCTTAAATGTCCTCACTCTCTCCTCTGTCTCTATCTCTTGCTTTCTTTTCTGCTGACTGGACTGACTGGGCTCTTGAGAACTGGGTTGGCGTGTTTCGTGTGTGTGTCTTTGTTAATATGTCTGTGCGAGCATACGTGCATGTGTGAGTGTTTGCTAATGGAAACAAGCATGCCAATTACGGCCTTGGCTCTCTAGATGCCAGTCAGAGCCAATAATAATGAGTGTGGCACATCTGGCAGTTGTGCGTGCATGAGCTTGTGTGTGTTTGTATGGGCAGTGGAAAGGGTTGCAGAGGACAAGACGCACATTCATACATTTGTGTGATTACTATATGATTATTTACTAAAAGCCCCACATGTATGTATGTATATGTGTCTGAGTATGTCCAATCATTTAATTCAGTCCGAATTATTACAGGCTTGCTGCAGTTACACATACTTTTTTTTCTCTTCTTATTGCCAGAGCATTTAATTTATTGATTGTTGTCAGGATATACAGAGAATTGCTTCTAAAATACATTACCTACCCTAGCTTAAGCAGTTCAAAGCTATCTACTGTACAGTCAATTAAATTAAGTTGGGTTGCATTGTGAGTAAAGGTGGCAGATTTTGACAAGGAAGAAGAATGCGTGGAGTAGAAAAGACAATGTTATTGGATACGTTTTTTCTTTTACTTCACTATTTTAATCTTTATTTTCACAAAAGCTCTTCTAAGGACGGTTGTTACAAATTAGCATCCATTATAAACACTGTGGTAATTGCATCTGACAGTTGTTTCAGCCTGTCTATGTATATTGTATATGTCCCTATTAAATAAATACATCATAATAATAATGATAATAATAATAATAACAACGCTAAATCAGTGGAATACTCTTTTTAAGGCCATTGACCAACTGTACAACTTCCTAACAGAATTAAACCCTTTAAAAAGGGTCACAAATGAAAAAAACAGTGCAGTGCCAAGACCCTGTGGTCTCCAGAGGAGCAGGTCACTCACTTTGTCTCTCTTTCTCTCTGTCCATGTCTGTCTTGATTGTCCCTTCACTGTCTCTGTCCTTTTCTGTCCAACACCTCGGTTTCAGCTTACCATGAAATGATTGGGGTCAGTATTATTAAAACACAGTACGCACACTCAGTCCACACCCACTCATAGGTAGAGTAATCACTATGAGAGCTCTTTAACCCACTCATATGTGGTCTTATAGGGATCGAGATAATATAGCTAATCAAGGGGATAATCCTCAGTGACGAACATATTAACACTTCAGTGATGCACAGACACACACACACAGGCTCTCAAACACACACTGTACAGTTTGATTGCAGGATCAGATTGTATTGTAGCTGGTCTATATTGTGTTTCATCATACTTGTATTGTGTATGTGTGTGTTTGTGACTGCTGCTACTTAGAAAAATGAATGTTGTGATTCAGTGGCAAGTCTTATCCATAGACCTGGTATTGCTGCGTTGTTATCAACTCCCATATGAGACACTTTGTAGTGGCGCTACAAAGCATGTCATATTTTAGCTTTTGTCTTAGATATTCTTTGTTTTATCTCACTTCTTGCTCTGTGGTCTACCATTTGTTTTGCTTTTGCAAGATCTATACTGTGTTTCTTTTTGTGACACAGTGTGACTAAGATGTTCCTGCTCTTAGTGGCAGATATGAGGCAAAGCTTTGCGTTTCAAAACATTTTGTGCTGCTTTCCAGTGCAACAAAAGAGACTATATATCTCTATATCTCGGCCTTATCTTGCACAGCATGCATTCAAGCCTTTGTTCCACTGCCAAAGATAGATGTGTATCTCAATAGATTGTGTAATACATAACACTTTTCTTCTGCATGTATATTATTGCACAGCTTGAGTTGGGACATTGTTAAGTTAGGAGTTAGAAAACACATGGAAGTATTTACATCTGAATTAATTATTCCTCACTAATCATATAATGCAGTATTCAAACAGTACAAAAAAAGTATTTTTTAAGCAAATAAATTACTTATAGCTCAGGAAATACAAACTTATATCTAGTATGCAGTAGTATGTCTCGGTCAATGGGTCTGTGACATCCCACACACAGTGGTGCAACGAAGGCTGTCCCATTTTGAAGGCTGCTTCAAATGTGGCCCAGAAATACAGCCCTCATTTCCCGAAATTGAGGGATTGATGGATCATTCGTGGCCCAACCTATTCCAGAATGTATTTCACACCAACCGGCAGCAATATAGTGCAGATTTTGAGCCAGGCTAAACAGGTCTAATTTTCACTTTAAGTTATCACTTTTTTTTAGGTGACAAAGTAACCATTTAGATACCCAATAAGTAGTTTATCCAAATAATGCCCATTTGGTAATTTCCTTTGACATTCTTGGAGATGTGAAGAGTCACTGGCAGCCCGGCTCCTGAGATGATCAGTGTGTCATCGTCATCCCAGGCAGTGTTATCTGATTAACTGATATTTGCAGCTCTTTGGTGTTTTTTCATGACATAATTCATTTTGGAAGGTAAATGTTGGTCTCACAGATGAATTCTAAAAAATTAATTTCCCCAGTTAATCCCATGTCCCTGTGTTAATTGTTCACTTATCTCTTGTTATATGACAATCATATGTCAAAAAATCAGTATCAAAGTATTTTTTTTACATTTTGAAATTCCTGACTTTTAACAGTTTCAATGTTTGATGATGACTCCTGCACTCAGGGGCATTTCCAAAAATCCATCCAATCAAGTGGGACTTTTGGCAAGCAGCTAGTCCCTAGTGGGGCCTGTAACAATACTCAGTTTGATCTTTGGTCTTTCGTCCTTTGACGGATGTGGCCCTTGAATTTAGACACAGCTTTAGCCTACCCCGACCTGATCAATGTCACCTATCCCTCATTATCCTTCCCTCCATAGTTTATTTAGTCTGTGTTCCCCTCTCTCAGTGTGTTTTTTTTGTTTGACTTCACCTTTTTTTTTCTCCTTGCTGGATTTGTTTGCCGAATCTTCTGACTGACTCCCTGTGTATGAACCTTTGCAAGTAAAGACTGTTTTTGATCAAGATTTCTGTCTCCGAATTGTGTGATTGAGTCTTCTTGCCAGTTATTTCACCAGTCGTTACAGGGTCAAGCAGAAAGAATACATGAAGAGAGTTTGTAATTGATCAGACAAAGCCTTCATCCCTTTGAAAAGAAAGCCATTTGATTTCTTTGTTTTAAAGAAAAGAAGAATGGACTCTTCCTGAACCTTTTTAAAAAAATCATGTTACAGTTGAAACAAAGGGTAAGGCTACCTCTTGTGTTTGTGTATGTATCAAAGGGTAGTGTGTTTGTGTGTATGTGTGTGTATGTGTGTGATCACACGCCACCAGCTTTGGAAGTATCTCCACACATAATGGCATGTATAATGCCATTATTTCATATCTACACCATGGTAATAAACCGAAGGTTTATGGTTGTTGTTGTTGTTATGTGTATGTGTGTAGTCGTGTGTAGATAAAGCCGGGAGACAGGTGATGTGGGGGTGAGAGTTAAAATAACAAATACACATTCTCCCCTGGGATTGGCTTGATCCAATCAGCCACCCTCTGCTATTCACACACACAAGCACACACACACTTACACCAGCTGTGGCTAATGATGCAATGGCAGTGGTAGTATAGCCACCACATGTGGTCTCTTTGTCTGATCAGTCTCACATGCTTCAACCTTCAGGCATCATCAAAGACTGTGGCTATTTTCTGGAAAATGTTCTGGTCAGATACTGTATACTGGAGAAAACATTACTGGCTGGAATGATTTCTCACAATCAGAAAGCTATACATGTATGCCGCTATACAGCTATACATACCAAATGGATTCAATTACATATAATCCCTACAATGTAAGTCATCTTTGATCAAATGACTGGTACTGCTAAATTGTGTATTTCTTTTTTGTGTGCATTTTAATTAATCATTTAGATGATGTTCAGTTGGTAATGTGTAAAGATACTTTCACTGACAGGACTTGTCATTAGATAAAAAACAGGTGTGTTTTATATACTCAACACTTGTTTTACATTCACACACTATTGATATTTTGTGTGTGTTACTCTTTGACACTACAAATTGAGTAAGCAAGTAATAAAGCAGAAGGTTCCTGGGGGTTAATTGGAACTGGACTTCAAATTACTTTTTTAAAAGAAAGTGTTTGCCCTCATTGGTTTTGCTGACTGACAGTAGTTTATTGACAGTGTTTGAATTAAGAAAAGAACTAAGAGGGAAAGTCTCTGAGTGTTGCATTGTTATTGTTTTGTTATGTAAAGATATCAGAAACAATGTGCACCACATCCATATCTGTCACTACTTCTCTTTCTTTTATTCTCTCAATTTCTCATATTTAGGTGTATAAGTCATTTTATAGTCACATGTTCCATACATCCTCCAATCATGTGTGTCCATGCATGACCATAGGTGGTCCATATAAACATTTGAAGTGGAATGTTTAATGTACTTGATCACTTTTTCATTTTTTAGATGTTGTGTACATTTTAGAGACAACGCATTTGAGACAAAACAGGTTTTTGATTCTTGATCCCACATTGTAACCACAGTCTACGTGTGTGCAGAATCTGTCCCCAGCATGAGTGATCACAACTACGAGTTAATATCCAATTTTATGGATTGTTGTGAGAGAAGCTGAATCTCAAAGCATCAAACAAAACAACTACTCTGCTTGTCTCTTTTGTCTCTATCAGATGCCTTGGCCTGCTCTTTTTCTTTCTTCCATTTTTAAAAAATAATGTAGCCATCCCCTTTAGTTATTTCCTAATAGACTCTCTCTTCCAATCTTCTAAACTTTAGGTGTGCACATGAGGAAGCAAATGCTCATGAATTCTAAAATACAATCATCATACATTTAACAAGTGTGTTCAGTTTACTCCAGCTAATTTAAAAAGGTGGCTCGGGAGCTTCAGTTACATGATATACAGTGAAAAAGACATTTCATTTACAGTAAGTCACTTAAGATATGCTAAATTGGTGCCAGTATGCAGTACTTTTACATGAAAGGGTTAGAGGTACCCATACTGTGAGACAATGGAGATTCTTGAATCACAGCCACAGTGTTTCCGTTTTTAAATTTTAACAATTTCCAACCGGACAATGTGCCATTACGTCAGTCGAGGAAAATGACAGTGATGTTAGTCCTCAACTCAGCCTAATAGAGGCAGTGGCTGCATTAGAATAGATGAATACTGTCAAGACACACTTGTACTGTAGTCTCTCAGGGATCAAAAGGCAGCTTGAAGTGATACAGTATTTCACTTGGGATCGTTTTCCTTTTTCAACAATGTTTACCAGTTTTATCTTTTATCCTCTCAAATTCCATGTCCCCTGAGTTGTAGGTTCACTGCCAACATACATACATTTTATCATGGTGCTTTGATCACTGAGAGACAAATTCAGGTCAGGAGCGAGACACTATTTCATTGCTATATGCTTTGAAAAGTAAGTCAATAGGAAAACCTTTTTTTCCTGCTAGTCATAGTTGTTATTTTCTATTGAAAGGTTTGGGTTAATTTAAATGTCCACAACTTAGCTGCACATTCCCACAATTCAAACATCCCTTTCCTAAACAGTTCTTAATCCATTCATGCTCAACTGTAAAATTATGTTAAGTATTTTAATTCCATATAAGCCAAATAAGTAAGTCAATTCAAGTTGAGTTCATTTATTTGTGCTTTAGAAATAACTGATATTATGTCTACTTGCTGGTGTAAGACTCAACTGTACTTCAGACTACTAAGTAAGCAAGAATACTTCTACTTCTTCTAGAGCTAAACTTGCTCATCTGTTACCCATTTGAAAAATGTATGAGGGTGTAAGTAGGTAACATTGAACTACCAATCTTTTGTTGAAGAGAAATATTACTGAAGTCATGGTATTGATCTGCATTCAATCTCATTTTATCTTTTAATATCAAGTCTATATGGCTATGTAGCATGACCAGTGACCTGAGATCACCTATATCAGTGTACATCAAAATGCATAGATGTATTGTTTTATTCTTCTCTGGGACCACATTACATCTTATATATATAACCTGAACATGAATAAATACAAATCCATACCAAAGAGTCTTGTTGTTTATAAGCTGCATTGTATTTGCTTTTGTTTGTGAGAGAGCAACTTTACTGTTCTATACTTTAACAGCACAAGGATAAATTCCTCACTTCACCATTTGTGCTCTCTATATATTTTTTGTTTGTTTGTCTTTCTTTTTTTTCTCCATCATAACCTTTACTTTGTAATAGAAACTGAAAGGTCACACAGCATCTCACTTAAGATTGGGAATTCAGAGCTAAGGGGAGCCTCACGGCCAAAGTGCACCACTGAATCTCTAAAGATCATAGAGAGAGAAGCAGGTGGAATAACTGAGAGAGAAGAACGACAGCCAAGCGTGAGCAGGCAGTAAACTGAAGAATAACACTGAATTTCCTCTTTTCTGCATCTGAGATTTCCATTTCCTAATGTGAAGGGAGGAGGAAATTAAACAACATGAATTAAACAATGTGGCTCGGACATTTATGTGGCTGCCATAAAGCTTGGACAGGCTGAATTTATGAGTGTTTGGACCAGTAAATACAGCACTCAGGAAATGTGATTAGGCTCATAAATAGGATAGTTTCCCGTTGTCCTACCCTTCACCCAAAGTATCTTGTGAAAGCATATGTTTGGGACATTTTTCTTCTCCTTTTCACCGTTGCCACCTTGGGATTCCATATTGTGAAGAGTAGACTTTACAATTTACAAGATATACCAAAACAGATTCATGGTAGTTGTTGTAGTCATGGAGTCATGGTAAGGACTAGACTCCATCCCCACATCCCACACCTAATTTATTTCTGTATTTGCCTTTTCTCATTTTAATGTGGGATTTGGTATTTCCTCAAAGCTTTTCTGTGTGGAGTCATTGAAAAATAAGATTACAACAGCATCCTATTATAAGTCCATCCAGAACTTATTTATTTTTTCATATGGAAAGGCTGAAAAACAAGATTATAGCAACAGCTAAACTTTATTCTCCTGCTTTTCTCCTTTTACTTTCACAGATGGACTGTTTTAGAAAAACATCACTTTCAAAACCACTTTTTAAATTATTTTATTACATTCTGTTTTTTCACCAAGCTTGCAAGATGGCTCAGTCGAGAAAACAAGATTATAACATGATCTTACAGTATCCTGCAGCTGGCAAACTGTAACATGCAGCAAAAAGCAAAGAACTTAAGTTGATGAATACTGTAATTGTTTTTGGCGTCATGGAAACAGCAAATCTTACCATTGTTAAATCAAATAAGACCTGCAGTTTTATATTGTCAATTGTCCATCAAAGGTGATGTTTGGCACATAAAAACCTTTCTATTGTCCTCTCACTGTCTGCTAGGTGGAGTGGTTGAAGAACGAAGAGATAATTGACCCAGCAGAGGACAGAAACTTTTATATCACCATCGACCACAACTTGATCATCAAACAAGCGCGTCTGTCTGACACAGCCAACTACACATGCGTGGCAAAGAACATTGTGGCCAAAAGACGTAGCACTACAGCTACTGTTATTGTTTACGGTAAGTTTTGATGTTTGTTTGTATGTGTGTGTGTGTTTTGGGGTTTGTGTTTGTGTTTGTGTTTGTGTGTGTGTGTGTGCGTGTGTGTGTTTGTGTGTGTGTGTGTGTGTGTGTGTGTGTGTGTGTGTGTGTGTGTGTGTGTGGTGTGTGTGTTTTGGGGTTTGTGTTGGTGTTTGTGTTTGTGTGTGTGTGTGTGTGTGTGTGTGTGTGTGTGTGTGTGTGTGTGTGTGTGTGTGTGTGTGTGCGCATCTTGCTAAAGTGTTAAGATAGGATAAGATTATGTTATTGTTATTATACAAAAACGTTCTTTTTTTAAATTCTAGCAGTAGCCACCAAACAGTGTCTCTGATCAGCCAAGCCAGCACCCATCTGCCACATGAAATTAGCTCTACTATCATGCCAACATGCTCTCTTTGTGAGTGGCCTGATATTCCCACATCACCCTTGACCTCCCCCAATTAAAATCCACCAATCACACCTTCAGTTTTAAATTAGAATACGTGGGCTTTCCAAATGTCTTCTTTCAGCCAAGAAACTCACCACCAAATGAATTGTGCAGCATATGGCATGATAACAGCTGTGGAAAAACAACAACAAAAAATAACTTTGAATAGCTCGGCTAAGGATGGTGTTAGTTTGTTTTTCAGGCAAAGCACTTCTCGTGCTGTGTTTACAAAAAATCTGAGAAAAAAAAGCTTGTTGAGAAGAGGAAAATGCCTCATATACCTTGTCCGGCTTTCTCTTTTTTTTCTTTCTTTTTTCAAATGCCAGTCTAACATGAGAGGAAAGGAAAAATTTTGAGGACAAACAATGTATAACAGAGGACACACATACGTACACTCACACACAGTGTTTCTCTCAAACATAAAACTGACTCTATTCACTAGGAGGAGTGTTTCAATCAAAAATAACGGTGGATGTGTGCGTGTTCGATACAGACAGTGCAAGATGGAGTGGTTTGACACTGATGTATCCTTACAGAAATAGATTGTTCAATATGTGCTTCAACCTTCTCGGCTCCACAAGGGCCCAGCTGACACTGTTGACAAGGTGAAATAGTTACGGAAAAAAACTGAGGAATATAAAGGGTAAAAATGGAGCAGAACATTGATAGAGTGGAGACAGGTGTGGAGAACAGAGGACGTGAGATTGCGAGAGAACGGAGGTGAGTGAAGAAATGGAGAGATTGTAATGTAGAAAAAAAGTGTCGAAAAAACCAGGAAAGTTGATGACAAAAGTGTGCCTGATTTTTACTTTCTCTCCGATGATTCATTTCTAATTGGCCGTTGGGAAAGGAGTGGGCACTGTCCACTGGGCTGAGACAGAGCTGTCGAGAAGCTGCAGAGAAATTTCAACCCACTACACCCCTCCCGATGTCAGCTCTCTCTTTGGGTGTCCTTGTGACTCATTCTACCTATATACCTGATTTCTATCGTTCTGTCTGCCTCTCATCCACCAGTATCTTTCTCTGCTCCATGGTGACACATTTATCTTATGAAAAACTGAGTGATAAAACTGAAAATATGACATAATAATGAACATTAACACCTAAATATGACAGGATGCAGGGAAATCTTATAGATGTACAAACAATAGATAGGAATTGCATGGAAAAATATGTACAGGGAGGCAAAGAAAAGGAAGAAAGATACATAAATTCTTTCAGTATTCAGAAAGCTCAGAACCATGTTTCCCCTCATATAATAGTCCTTTTTTCCCTGTGCTCCCTCCAGCAAGGGTTCAAGGTTGAGCAGTTTGCAAGCACCATGAGTTTGTGTGTGTTTCACCATGTGTTTTAGTGGGTTACAAATGTATGTGTGTGTGTGTGTGTGTGTGTGTGTGTGTGTGTGTGTGTGCCCTTTTCTGTGTGTTCTTGTGAGCACAGCGGGGAAAATTATGCTACAGTAGCAACAGGGTAATCGAAAAGTTGTACAGTACTTTCTTTGTGTTTGTGTGTGTGGTTTTGGTGTGTAAGGGAATCCAGCTGTTGTCCTTATACTTCAACAACCAAGCCTCCTGGCATCTGTAAAACAGATACTGACTCCATCGAAAGATAAATGGTGAAAGTAAAGCATGATAAAGGGTGAAAGAATGACTAATATCTGTCTTCACAGTGAATGGTGGTTGGTCGACATGGACGGAGTGGTCAGTATGTAACAGTCGTTGTGGGCGGGGCTTCCAGAAACGGACACGGAGCTGCACTAACCCTGCCCCTCTCAATGGAGGACTACCCTGTGATGGACAGGCCATACAAAAATTGCCATGTACCACTCTGTGCACTGGTAATTCTATGTTTTCCTATTCTTTTTCAATTTCAATCAATCCTTATAAGCCTAGTTTGTGCTGTTTAGTTATATTCTACTATATCAACTCCACTGTATCCATACTGTGCTATACTGTTCTGTATCCACCTCTCCTTTGTGTCATTTTACTCTGTGCTTCCAAGATTCTACTTGTTCTGTCCTCCATTCATTCCTGCACACTTACTCTATATAGTATGCTACACATTATCCTTGATCTTCTTTCTCATTCATTCTCTTTTTTCTGTTTCTCAATATCTTAACTCTGTTACACATATTTCTCTCTCTCTGCTACCACTGCCCTCTCTCTTCATATTTTCTCTCTAGTGGATGGTGTGTGGACAGAGTGGAGTAAGTGGTCGGCCTGTGGGACAGAATGTACCCAGTGGAGGAGGAGGGAGTGCAACAACCCAGCCCCAAAAAATGGAGGGAAGGACTGCGAGGGGCTCGTACTTCAGTCTCAGAACTGTACTGATGGACTTTGTATGCAAAGTGAGTAGAGGTTAAGCTCTGTCCCAGACTAAAAGTTCATGAGCATGAAAGATGATTGTGCCAATTTGAACAAATGCCTTGCAGTGTCTGTTTCAGGTGATAATTATTTTTTTTCTGAATAGTTCATTGGGCTGGTGATGCATAGTCAGATTTTCAGTCACAGGACAAAAGCAATAGTGAGTGAAGTGTAGCATGAGATCCATGAATGATTATCCTTGAAAATGTTATTGTAATCTCAGGGATTGCATTTATGTTACATTTATGAAACTATAGACATTTGTTTCCTTACAGATAATTACCCTGAATCAGCCTTCAAACCATGTTAAGCTTGCAAACATGGTTGAACTGATATGTGATACTTTGGTGACGTTTATTCTTCTGGGCATGTATGAAATAATAGAAAGTGGCAAAAGAACGCTTCATTGTTCTGTTGCCACTATGATCCTCTTGATGGCTTCTATCATTCTGTAGCTTCTATCTTCTACCCACTGCCCCTCCTCTTTATCATTCCACTCATTTCTCCTCTTGCAACCCATATTTTTTGCATTCAGTCTCCTATCCTCATTGCCATATATTTTTTCCTTGCCTCCTCCTCTTTGTCCCTCTGGTTTTGTACTTTATCCAGGAGCCTACCTGCCCCTTTTTCTTATTTTTATGTTTGGCTCTTGCTTTGCCTTACATGTGTACTTTATTCTCTTGTGCACATTGTGTATGATTTATGTGAAGGTTTCTGAAAGTCACAATGATTAACCTCACTTTACCAACTTTTTTGTTTATTACTCATGCCATAAATACCAGTTTTATAAGAGACTAATGTTAAATAATTAGATGGAACAATCACGAAAATTCATCCCAAAATTTAGTGATTTCTTAGACCAGTTAAAAAAAAGTGGTACATTTCAAAACTGCATGGAAAATGTGGGCTGAGTCATAATTGTGTACAGCAGCAAAAGTTTTTCCAAGGTGAAGGCAATTATATTTGTTGACTTGTAGGAATACTGCTTGTTACTCCTTGTGCTCAGCGTAATTGGCAGATAAGCATTTGACATGAAGAGAGAAAGAGAGAGGCCTGTCAGAGTGTAGAGAAAAGAGAAAAGGTGAACATAGAAAATTATACTTTTAATAAGTGCATACACACATTTGTGCCTGTAATTATGCCATCCATTCTCATTAGTCTGTCTAGTCACACAACATGGCAGCCATAGAGACATTTTACTCAATTCTTTCTGAGACTTCAATAATCTATGCTTTGGTCTTATTAAGTTTAAATTCTTTAAGTTCCATAAAAAAACTTGTCAGGGACACAGGTTGAGTCCCAGGGACATCAGGGACTCAACCTGTACAGGGCACACTCTTTAGAACATGTTCTAAACGAATAATGAAAAAAAAAATCTTTCTGCTAATTAAAATGCTTGATAACTGCCAGGCATTTAAATTTGTTTAACCTTTATTTAACTGCCAGGCATTTAAATTTGTTTAACCTTTATTTTATGATGGTCTCACTTTTTTGGACAGTTTTGACCAAAACGCTAAATACATTTAACAGAAGTATGTGAATACTTATACCCCTTTGATCCCGGAACTTGAGCGACACTGAATCTGATAAAAGAGCTTTTATGTGCTGTATTTTATTCCAGATACAAAGACTCTCCTGCAAGAACATTTGGGAAAAAAAGTACTTTTACAGTTCTATGATATCTGCTCTTTTATTGTATAGGTACATTTAATGATATAGTTTTGTTTGTCTGTAAAGCTGCATAATTGCTACATAATTGCTGCCAGGTTCCCTTGAAAAAGTATATAAAGCTAAATGAGGCTAAACTAATGAATAGTCACACGCACACATGGTGTGGAGCAGTGAAGACTTCTGTTTTGGAGAAATATACTGTATCAGTGAGCACAAAGCCTTCAGCCAAGTGAGCCTTTGCTTGTGTGAGAGATTTGTAACTGCAGCCAGAGGGGAGGGGATAGTGATGATTTAATAGATGGTCTATGTCATCAGCAATGGAATAATATTATGTAATCCCCTAAAAAGCTTTGTGTGTAGACACATTATTGACATAACTTACTGTATGCAGAGTCCTGCCCACTCCCAACACAGTGTGCTCTATACTGTGGTACTGATTCATCAACAGGATTCCCTGAGGCCAGTGAGGTATAGCCACAGAATCTGGGATAAAACCTAGAGAGGTATAGATTTAGGCTCATTTCCCCTGATTGATTTTCTGTCTTTAAAATGACCCCACCAACGTTTTATGTCAGCACTAATGTTTCAACTGTTTCCTGTAGCATTAACAGGAACCCATGAACTGTGTCTGTCTGTCTGTCTGTCTGTCTGTCTGTCTGTGTGTCTGTGTGTCTGTCTGTCTGTCTGTCTGTCTGTCTGTCTGTCTGTCTGTCTGTCTGTCTGTCTCTCTCTCTCTCTCTCTCTCTCTCTCTCTCTCTCTCTCTCTCTCTCTCTCTCTCTCTCTCTCTCTCTCTCTCTCTCTCTGTATGTATGGGTTTGTGTGTGTGTGTGCATACACAGCAATTTATCAGTACCAAATGTTAGAAAGGCTTGTAGTGATTCCTGTTCCATTCTTACATTTGGTTTATCAATAATTTATCTTTTAAAGGTTAGGGCTGTATTTTGAAGTTTGGCATAAGTGAAGCACCCCATTTAGTGTAGAGAATAGATTTTTGATCAAATTACCTGCAGATATGAGTATGAAGTACAATTTTAGTTTATAAATTATTTAATTTCGATATATCTTTCACCAGTTTAACACCAGATATTCAGACTCCATTTAAAGGGAAAAAAACATGGCACTGGCTAGTTCCTGGTTTTAAAAGTAACTTTTTGGGTTTCAGGGTTGTGAATGAACAGATAAAACACTATCAATGTTGAGAGGGAGTTAATGTTTTAGATAGTCCTCTGTAATTGACTTTGTGCTCAAAAAGCACTTCACTCTACTCTCCCTTGTTTTCTCTTTGTCGTTCTCTCTCCATCAACACCTCCCCCCACTCTATTCGTCTCTTCCACGGTCTCTTGCTGCCTTTATTTCTGAAGTTGTCCCGTTAAATCCTGAGAGGTAGAAATCCATTTGACCTCACTTTTGCCCCGCGTGGAGTGCCTCTTCTCTTTTTGTGCTTATGAGTTTTATCAATGCGAGTTTATATGTGTATGTGTGTCTGCTTGTGACATAAGTTGTAGGTCTTTCAGGGTTTTTTCGGGGAGGAGTTGTTTGTGTTGTTTTATATCTTTTGACCTGTCGACATTTTTCTGACACACCGATCACAGTTCTTTGAACAGATTCATTCAGAGCTTCACTGTGTCATCCCGGAGAGCATGACATCTCACTCACTACCTACTCTGTGTGTGTGTGTGTGTGTGTGTGTGTGTGTGTGTGTGTGTGTGTATGTGTGTGTGTGTGTGTGTGTGTGTGTGTGAGAGAGAGACTAGACAGAGACTCTGCTTCTGTACATAACAGTGCATTTAGAGCAAATCAATTTTGCAGTGTGGTCTCTAAAACCACTGTAATCACTTGAGATACCGGCTGTTATGTAACTTTTTAGTGCTCGGATAGAACATTGAATCATGTTTGTATTGTATTATACAAAACGATCAGCATGGAGTGCAGAGCATCAAACAAGCCATCTCCCCACTGAAAGCTTTATTCTTCCCTTTGTGTGTCTTGTCATTGTGAATTAAAATCACCTCACTTTGTCTTATTATTTTCTGTGCTCCACATTAGCAGCTTTCTGCTCTTTTTTCTTAAACGTTTGTTCTCATCTGCCCTGCCATCTTCCTATAACTATCAACACATCAAGGTTTCTTTATTAGTACACCAAGGAAAATGTGTAGTGCAGATGGAAGATTCGACATCACAGAGTTAAAAACAAGACATCACAGGACATCAAAACAAAATACATTAAAACAAGTGTCATCATAGTATCAAAAATAATATCAGAGTACAAAACTCCTAAGAAGGTCATGACAAAGTGCTTCTACACACAAACACACTCACAAACTCACCCACTCACTCAGAAGCTTAAAGTACCATGCGTGGGTGAAGGGCATAAACTCGTGCTAGCTTTGTTTAGAAGTGCAATGGCTGCAGGTACAAAAGCATTTCTGTATTGTTTTGTTCTCCACCTAGAGGCCACAAACTGACAGACTGAGTGAAGGAGCTGGAATTCACTATGTAAGGGATGGGAACAGTACTGAATAATAGAGCTTGCCTTACACTGCAGCTATGAGGACTAAAGAACTGACAGACTGAGTTGAGACTTACCTATAAGCTAACTATCCCACTTCACAATTTGATTGAAATATTTTTGCTTTTTCCGAGACAGGTTACCAGACTGTCTCTGAAAACACATGGGAAAAAGACACAATTGATTCAATAAAAGTCAGATAAAAGAGGGTCATCATGGCGACATCAGTGGGAAAACAGGACAGTTTTCGGAGACAAAATAAACACTGATGTCTCTTTTTACTTACTGCCTTACAGTTCTTGTCAAAGGTCAACTTAAAGTCTATGATTGTCTCAAGATATTTCCTACAGTCACCAGCCTGGTCTTTATTGATCATAGGCACGATCTCTGAAATCTATGATCATATCCTTTGTCTTAGATATGTTTAGCTCCAAGAAAAATTTGTCAGATCAGGTGACATATTGATCAATGGCTAGGCCATGGCTTGACTCATTGTCATGGAATAGACTACCAATGACTGAATCATCTGTGAATTTCAATATGGCCCTATTCTCATGCTTACTTTGGCACATGTTTTTGTACAGAATATAAAGTAAAGGTGAGAGAACACAGCCCTGGGGTGAGTCAGTAGATGAACATAATGAATCTGATAAAATGCTGTTCAATTTCACCCTTTTTCTTCTGTTTGTCAAAAAATCCATTATCCAAACCACCAGATTGTGACTCAACTTAAAAAGCTCTGTCAGCCTCATGGCTAAAATGTGGGGTTGAATAGTATTAAAGGCTGAAGAAAAATCAATAAATAGCAATCTAACATGGGTCTTATTCCTCTCTAGGTGTTTAAACCAAAGGTTAAGTAGAGTGATTGTAGCATCCTCAACTCTTCGGTGTGCACAATAGGCAAACTGCATAGGGTCAAGTGCATGTTCGGTTTCCCTTGCACACTCTGTCCTCACAACCCTTTCCAAGGTTTTAATTACTAGAGAAGAAGGTGACTGCTGAAGTCATTTAAAGCTTTGGGTCTGCTGTTTTCAGGAAGAGGGGTGATCAGAGCCTGCTTCAAAAGGTTAGGTACATGTTGTGTTGAAAATATCATATAGATAGAATTGAATTGCCTTGCGCAAGACTTAAGTAATTTGCCTCTGATATTGTCAGGACTAGGGCTATTGTTTATCTTTAGAGAAACAAACCTTTCAACTTCTCTCTGCTCCTGGACAAAGTGTTCATTGTCTATAGGTTTACATCTAAGTCTCTCAACTTCATCTAAAGTTATATAAAAAAGTAGACATTTTTACAAGCGCTGCCAAATTACCTACCTGACCTAAAGCCATCCATTGTAATGTTGGTTCTGTTCTTGTTTTTCTGTATGCCTGTGATTGAGGTTCCTTTTTTAGGGACACATTATTAAAATGTCCAAGAATGAGTGGCAGGATTTGTCTTTCGATATACACAGTTGTTATGGATATTTGTTGGAATTAATGGGGTAAACAGAATGGATGGAGTGACACTGATAGAAGTTCAACATCAGGCAAGTCAAGTCTTTCCCTTACAGTCACAGAGCTACAGCGGCACTTATTAATATAGAATCATATGCCCCCTCCATGAGATTTACCTGTCACCTCTGCTCTCCAATCAAGACAAATGGACTACCAAATCCATCTCTAGACAGATCGCTATCCAAGTCCTTTGAGCCAAGACTCTGTGAATACCATGATGCAACTGTCTTGGGGAATAGGGGTGAGCTGCTGCTTCCTTAGTCGCAGTCTGACACCATCTTCTTTTCCCTCGCTTCCTTTTCTTAACTCGACTCAAATGATCACAAATTGAAGTTTTGTCCCTTCGACTAAAGTCGGGCAACTGAAGATTTAGCGTTAGCCCGATGATTCGATTCTGTGTATTTCATTGCAGAAGGAAGTCTCTAGTATACTTTGTCTTCAGAGAATGATGGATGACTCCATTGCAGATGAGAGTTAGGTTGATCAAGTCAAGGCAGCGATAATTAAAAGCTCCATCACTGCTGATCGATAGTAAAATGTCTAAAAGTGCTTGCTCTTAACCACCATAGACAATTAAGCATAAAAACATAAAATGAACTAACTAAAACCGACTGCAGGTCACTGCAAGAGCATGCACCTTAACTAAATAAATTATGCTTCATTTTACTGCCATCATGTTTTCAATTGTTGTTTAATTAGAGCATGATACATCTCTGTCATGGCATGTTGCTTTTATTATGATCACTGATTTAGACATTAACCAATCATGTAGAAAAAAAGAAAAAAAAGTCATTAAACACAAGAATTACAAATCTAATAGACCCATGTTAATTATAACCAAATTCACATTCCTCGGAGCAAGATAGCCCAGTGCACATTCAAAGTTGAAAGGAATACTACATTATTTGTGCACAAGTGTTACTGTAGGTTTATATTTGTGCATCACTGCACTTAACCTTGTCAGTGTTTCTTGCCCTTTGGTGCGGAATCAGTGTGTCTACTACGGTCAGCTGATCTAGCAGAAAGCTTTTAAGCCCATCATGTTGCTGTTTTTCCTTTATCAATTATACACCAGCATTTCAGTAATACATCAGTACATCAGCAGTTCCTCTGTGTCATAGACCTTCTGTCTGTCCCAACTAAGTAGACCACTCAGCATGACACAGCACTAACTGTCCAACAAATATCAGGGTTTCTCAAATTATCTTTTTCTTCTTTTGTGTTCTTCCAGCCTTCATTTCATATCGACTTGACAACTAAACAGATAAAACAAGACAGAAAGAAAGAAACTTGTCAAGGCATTGTTTTTTGTGTGTCTGTGTCATGTCATGTTTGCCCCATTTTGTTTGACTCATTTGTTTGATGTTTTGTTGTGTTCCTCTCTCTTTCTCCATCCATTGCATCACCCCCTTCTTTTCTTGTCCTAAGGTTCATTGTTTCAGAAGTCCACTGAGAGCAAAGAAAAGAGTGATATGGGATTCACATGTAAGTTGATGTTTTATGTTTTACCATCATCCATTTTCCCTTTGTTTCACTCATTTTTGTGTTTCTTTCTTTGACTGAGCATTTACCTTTGGTTTATGCTGTGTGCTTTATCATTACATTTCAATTTGAGTTGCTTGATGAGTGTTTTTCTCTTGTCTTATGACCAGTTCCCCTCATGTGCAATCTTTTTGTTATGCTGGTGAAAGAAGTCTTCAAACAGTTGCTTGTTCTAAAAGTTAATTATTCTGCTCTCAGACTAAGGAAGTCGTGGTAGATTAATAATTTACATCTTTGCTTGTATGATGGAAGTAAGAACTCTGAAAGGCCTGTATTTTAAATTAATCAAGATGGATGTTTCATTGAGTTACACAATTCCTTCACCGTCTTCTTGGTATCAGACGGTCATAGCAGAGACCACGATTCTGTGTTTTCCGGAGTAGCTTCAAACTTTGAGTTATGTATAGTTGACTTTGTTTGGTATTTTACTACATTTTCCTTTTATTTAAACTGTGGAAACAGAAAGATGACACTACTAGTATCAATTTGTAACGTATGATATAACACAAAAATAAGAGAAATATAATGAACCTAATTTTACAGGTTATAGGCTATTATAGGTAGACACTTAGGAAACATTCTGTTATACATGAAGTCCCACCTTTTCTATGTTTTTATCATCCACTTGAGGTCTGCTAAAATATAATCAGTCTTCCATCATTTAAAATGTAGTGCCACATCCCTAAACTGTGTCTTTCATGAACTGTACTGGTGACAGATTATTTTAATTAACTTGATTCTTTCTTTCTTCCTGTCCAATAGCAGTGAATCGATTTGGCACCAGTTCACTTGATTCACAATTTGTGAGTTTTTTCCAGCTGTGGCCATCTTGGAGAGTAGCCAGCCAGCTTTGAATCATTGCCAAAGTAGGCAGTTTGCCTTAGTTCGGAACACTTGCTTTATGTTAACAAGGGTATTGGCTCACTTGGAGCTCAATGGAGTGCAG
Source organism: Scomber scombrus (assembly GCF_963691925.1). Taxonomy (NCBI): domain Eukaryota; kingdom Metazoa; phylum Chordata; class Actinopteri; order Scombriformes; family Scombridae; genus Scomber; species Scomber scombrus. Next base: position 17,648,442 of record NC_084973.1, read on the forward strand.
TCCAACCATGGACACTGAAAGACTGGACAGAATTTTGATTCAGCTCGACTGATTTGACCCATTCTCTTTGAGGAGTTGCCCAAATGAATGCTTGATTTGTCAAATTGGCCTAACACTGATGCATCATTTGTGCAAATGAATTATAATTTATAGGAAGGCACAAAATCACCTGGAAAGGGCAATACTTGGATTGTATGAAAACTACTTAATGAGTAATAAAAAGAGTGAGACTTAATAATGGTTGTAAAATAGATTCACAATTCCTTCTTGCTCTCTTACCCCTCCTTCACCCTTTCTTTCTCTCCTTCCCAGCCTCTTTTTCTTACCATCATTTTCGCTTTTTACTTTTGTTCTTCAAAGTGACATAATGAAAGAGACATTTACTACAAACTATGAGGAAGACAAAAATTGAGAGGTGCAAGAGGGAAAGGACCTCTGCCATTTATTATTACCTTGCTTTTTGCTTCTCCCTTTGCAGGAGCACTCGTTTTATCTTCAAAGAAATCTATGAGCGCCTGTGATGTGCTCTAATGACTCTCGTTTAGGGGCTGCTGAAAAAATTTCATCATCCCAGTGTGTTTTGTAAGTCTCACAGACAGATACAGAGAGAGCTAGACAGAAGATAGAAGCAGTCATTACTCATTTAACAGATTATCATTGTGTTGTTAATATTAAAAAATAACGTCAGTAACATGAGCCTTGGGAGGTTGCATGAGTGTTTTTGAGACTCACTAATCACAAAGTTGGTCCTATTTGTACAAGAGAATGAGTACATTAATAAATGCCATGTCATTGTCATTGATGGTCTAATTTGTATAATCAGAGAGCAAATTTGTTTTATTGAGACTTGACATTCCTCTTGTTGATCACTACATTGGATATACCCTTATTGTGGTTGAATTATTGTACGTAGATAATAAAGTTCACATTATACTTTAACTATGTAACTATGTCTATGTAGCCACAGTGTAACCTACATTTTGTCATTGGCCCATGTCCACGAGGTCTGTGTTGACCACCCACATGAAGTGCAAACTACACTTGCCATCCCCACATGTGTGAACACATCCACCTATGCAGACACCCAATGCAGTTAAAACAAGTTTCTGCCAACTTTCCATGTCCAAGACAGTTTTGGAATATACCAGGGCCTTAAAACAGATTACAAATATCAGGCTGAGCACCTCCATATCCGGTTTCACATCTAGTAGCCATGTGAGCAAAATCAGATTTTTCTGCATTCACAGCTGTCAGTTAAAAGAGCAACGTGGAAGACATTTAATGCTTTATTGCACAAGCAATATTGTTCTACAAACAAGTTTTTAAGCAGTATGAGTGGCTTAAGGAATATTTGGCTCTTGATTTTAAAAGGGTGGACCTAATTATGGTCCACTCACAGTCTCGAGCCCATTTAGACCAAGGTTTTTGGGTCATTTACACCCACTGTAGATTTCACATTAAAGTAATTGTTAGTCATTGTGGTCGCATTGTAGTCACCGTTGACTCTTTCTATAAGTTAGGATGGTGTTTGTGGAGCATCTATGTATACTATAGAATATTATATTTCAGACGTGAAAGCTGAGGTCTAAAATCCCTTTGGCCAACAAAGCAAATACCATTATTAAAATTATCATGTTGCATTTTTATCCTAATTTGTTGACTCGCATGCCTCTTTATTGAAAATGTGACATAGCTGTTTGTGTCAGTTACAGACCAGATTAGCTGGAGGGGTTGAGACGGATGGCTGAGCAAAATATTTGTGTGGAAGGAGTCAGCTTCTGGCAGTATTTTGTGATTCATATTTGTGGCCAGCAGACACTAAAATAGGTCATAATGTCCCTTTCAAGTGGATAAAATAAGGTGCATTGAAAGGCTTGCATTCATTAAATGGCTACAATTGCACTGTATTACTGAGTTTTTAACACCATTTATAAGATATAGGAACTTCAAACACTGAGTTGTTTCTCGATATATGAATACACCTTCTCGACCTCAACATGATTCTATATTTTATTTCTTGGCATCAACAACCATCAAGTTTTTCCCATCTCTGCTGTAGAAAATGAGCATAGACACAAACACAAATTATTGCTTGCTTTCCCTCTCGTACTCTGTCTCTTCCCTGCCAGTTACTTAGAGCGGATGTGTCTGCCAGGAGTGCAGTATGGGTGGTGTTTGCATGTTTGTGCCAAGCAAGATCAAAAAGGCAGTTGAACGAGTTTCAAGTAGTGTTTGTCCACAGCTCTGCTTTGGATGCAGATCACAGAGAAGATAGAGACAAGCTAAGCTGAATTATCCTTGTTCCCTCCTTCTTTAAATCCTCTCTGTGGCAGATTGGACAGACTCTGAGAATGACAAAAAACTCAGCCAATCGATAGACAGCGATCCATGCTGACTGAGGGTGAGCTGGGGCTTCTGTTCTGCTAGCCCATGTGTGTAATCAACTGTGTGTGATGAAGAGTGTGTGTATAATGTCTGAAGTTTCCTCAGTCCCAAAGGTTTATTATCATGTAAAATTCACAGTCACATATATTGGCACACCTGTATTACTCACTGTATGTAGCCAAATAAGTAAAGTTGAACCAATTAAGATGCCCATTATTATTGACACACAATGACATCAGTCTGTCTGCACACTCACTCACACACACAAAAAAACAAAAAACACACACACACACACACACACAAACACACACAAACAAACACACACAAACACACACACACACACACACACACACACAGTAGCTTAATCACTTATTCATTTAGGCTGTATACCTCAAACTGAGCTTGGCATGAGGGCACTGGCAAAATAGTTATGGTTACGCACTGGAAAACCATTTCATTTGGATCACTCTCTCTTTCTCCCTCTCTCTCACACACTCACACGCACAACATAAACACTCTATTGGACCCCCTGCTGTAAGGTAACACAGAAGAAAAGACCACCCTTCCCACATCCCATCATATCAAATACCAGGATCCTTTAACCACCATGGGTTATTGTCAAATGCACCTCATAAACAATATATTACATAAGCTTCCAAACTTTAAATTACATAATAAAAAAAATGTTGAATAAAAAAAAACAATTTAGTTCAATTTGTATACAACCATGCATACAAATAGAAACACATGGAAAGCTAAACACTGACTTAGAGATAGCAGGTGAAGAATGGAAGCCATCAATCTCAAATGGCATCTCACCTGAGATGTGTAGAAACAACAAAAAACAGTTGCCTACAGATGTTTCTCAAAGGGCGGACACACACATGTACACACACGCTACTGGCTCCGTGTCAGCTGTCTGCAAAGTGTCTCAACTGGACCCTGATAGATCAATGCAATTATTCTCAGCATCATCCATCCTCGTTCTTTCGAGACACTTGTTTGTTGTTTTTTTCGCGCATACACACTTGTGTGCATATGTCATAGCAATGGTGGTGGTGTTTGTGTGTCCTGACCTTTAAAACAAAACATTCTCCCTCCTATAGAGAGCTGTCAGATAGTACTTGCCGGAACATCACAGACTGGATGTTTGAATGCGTCTCTCTCTTCCCAGGTGGTTTATCATTTATTCAATTCCTTTCTGGTGTGTCCACTGAAAGGCACATATTTTTAATCTAAATCCAATTTAGCCAGGCTTGCGGGTGAGTGCTTCGGACATGAAACTGCTTGTCAGGTACAAGGGGAGAATAGCATAGGAGATAGTTGACATGTGGATAAAGTTAATATGTGTGTGTGTGTGTGTGTGTGTGTGTGTGTGTGTGTGTGTGTGTGTGTGTGTGTGTGTGTGTGTGTGTGTGTGTGTGTGTGTGTGTGTGTGTGTGTGTGCGTGCCTGCGTGCCTGCCTGCCTGTGTGTGTGTGCCTGGCTGTCCATGTATTCATTGTGAGTGTCAGTGCTTGCTCGAGTGCTCGTAAAAATGAACATAGGTGTATACCTGTCAGTACTTAGTCAGACTGTGCTCCTTCCTCATTCTATCACTGCCGATTTTGTCATTCTGGCTTCACAGAGCACAGCCTTAGGCCACGCTTAGATACACAAAGAGGTCCAAACGCATTATTCATTCATCTGCGTTTGGTCAAAAGTGCACACCCACGCTCTGTCCCTTTTTCAGCCTCCATCTTGTCAGAAAAAGAAAGCCTATTATGCAATGCTGTCAGACAGTAAAAGAACATAAGAAATAATTTTTTTTAAATTACATTTTAAGCATTTTTAGATTGCTTTCAAACTTAACTTTTAAGCGTCCATTTAAAAATAAATAATAACAATAATAATGAATGAAATTACAATTTCATATTCTGTATTATGGATTCTGAGAATTCATTGAGCCATAATGTTATTTATCTCCTTTTTTATTTTTTAATGAAATCCATCCATTTTCTTGAATCCAATCACTTCATTGTGATTTTCACTGATTTGACCCCAGATGACTGTTTTGATGATGTGAAACGTGAAGCATTTTGGCCATTGTTTACTCTTTGCATTGCATTCATTTTACAATTGGATTTCATAGTATAAATGACGGTGTATAATATTGCTGTTCCTACCATTAGTAAAGAGATGTATTCAATTTGTTAGTATTCAACATGGGTATTCAGAACAAATAAATCACAAAGGAAAAAATTGGAAATTAGAAGGAAAAAAACGAAAACATTTGTTTTCCATCAGTTTTATGTAGGTTATTTAGGCAGGTAGAAGCTCTAATGGGACATGCTATTTCATTCATCTACAAATCAAACAGATGGAGACAGAGACACAGGGAGTCAGAGAGAGGGGTGAGATGGGAGGAAAGAGAGATCTGAGAGAGTTGGGATGCAAATTGGTAGACAGTGCAGAACAGATTTTTAAGCCCACTGGTATAACACACGTTACACACACTCTCAGGAATAATGCAGCACCATAGCTGAGTTAACATATCCCAAAGTATCCCAAAGATTTTCTGCGATAGGGAAAAAAAGAAGTTCAGAAGTGATCTTTTTTTTGGCTGCCAAGAATCCTACATGTTCTGAAGTTACAGACCTTCAAGTTAAACTAGAAACAAGATAAAGATTCCCTAAATAGATGATGGTGATGATGATCATAATTAAGATCACAGAGTTGGTACTTAAGAGGATTATCCAATTCTGTTCCCCCTTGGCAAGTGCAAGGACGTTGATAACAGGGCAACTTTATGAAGCAATGCAGTTTGGGCATCAAATGGAAATCTGTCACTTCATATGACAAAATCCAAATGGGATAAACTTTTGAGATTTAAAGGTGCTGCTCTTAGGTTAACAGATATTTGACAGGATTTGAGTTGCTACAATACATCCCCACATAGTTGTGCACCCTTGTGAAAAGAGCACAAACTCTGAGGCTGTTATCATGCATTATGGACATTTCATGCTACTACCACAAGCACATTTATGTTCACATTTAACGGGCAACTTTAAACAGATTAAACAATAGTAGAGACTAATTGATACAACAGTTTAGTTAGGGTAAGGCTAGAAGTTAAGTCACAGTTAAAGAAGAATAACTTTAGCTACAAATTAATACATTTCACTCACATTTGAAAACTGTAAATGTAATGTGTGTAATGTGTGTTGGGACAGTCAAACCCACCCAAGACTACATCTGTGCATTCACCACATCATATATTAATACTTTACATCATGTTATAGTGATACTTACATACAGTACTGTTGTTATGCATATTCTTTTAAGATATGGAGGGCATATTTGCAATTTAAAACTTTGTCGTTACTTCATCTGTGTCCCAAGCACTGGACAACACAGTGGTACATGTGTCTAGGAAGCTAAGCATAAGTATATATATATATTTTTATCTGTTCCTTTGACAAACTGCCCAGACCCTCTGTTCGTCATGATCTCAGGCTTAATAATGAGAGACATGCTTTTACCCATCACGCGTTGAGCTTCCCATAGATAATAGAAGTGGCTCACAGCTCCCTCAAGTGGTAAATGAATAACTAACACCATCACTAGTGACCTCTCCTCTGTGAATGTGTGTATGTTTGTATCATTCTTGTCAGTGCATAAGCATATGTTAGCGTGAATGTTTGTGTGCTTCATCAAAGGATTCTTTTATGCATAATCAAGTTCATGCTTTCTGAACTTGTTCTGATGCGACAACAGCTAAATCCTTTAGTAAATGACTCAGGCTGTTTGTAGCTAAAAGCCTGTTATCTGCCTCTCAACTTTAAGGGCGGATTAAAAGAAGCATTCCTATACTTTTACTCTTCTTCTTAATAGCTGCAGACAAATCCCCTCCTACTGGCTACAGAGGACATGATTATGTGAGGAGTGCTTTAAGTGTGAGACTACTCAAAAAAGTTTCACAAGCGCTTTCATGTTCAATATGTAGGCTTGTTTGTTTTGCTGCTTTGAAGTCCAAGTGCATTTCCACTTCTTTTGACCTGTTTTCCTCTTCTTTGCTGTTATCTCCTCTTCTCTTCTCTTCTCTTCTCTTCTCTTCTCTTCTCTTCTCTTCTCTTCTCTTCTCTTCTCTTCTCTTCTCTTCTCTTCTCTTCTCTCCTCTCCTCTCTATTATTTTCTGTTTGCTCATCATCTGCTTGCATGTCCTCTTTTCCACATCCCTCCCCACATATTGGCTTTCCCTCCTATTACTTCCTCATCTTTCCTCCTCTGTGCTATTTACTTGTTGCCTCCCATCCTTTCCTCATTTCTTCTCTCCTTTATCCTTAAGTGTGGCTTATAGGTTTTTAAAAGCTGCATCACCCCATCAGTTAAATATTTTCTTAGTCCCCTCTGGTGTTTTAAAATACTGATCATACATGACATTTCCATTGTTGTTCTCACTGAAACACCATTAATGTCTCAGCCAGATTGAAAAAGGATGTTAGGACTCTTGTAAAATAATTAACAGCCTTATTAAGTTTTAAGAGTTGGTACTGTTCTGTTTTATGAAAGGTTTCTCTGCCTCCTTCTCTACCTCTGTCTAGAAAAAATATTATATTACACAAGCTGGAGGGCTATTTAAAAGTTTCATTTGAAATGAAACCTATAGAGATGTCCTAAAGATGGTCTGAGTTGAAAATGAAATTGTTGAACACAAATAAAAAAGCCCACAGTGTTATTCATCTTGTCTTCATGAAAAATGCTTTCCCAACTGTTCCATAAGATTGATCATTGTTGTTCTGACATAACTGCATACATATCATCATGTCCATATTCTCTTTTAAGTGAAAGTTAATGTCTGCCAAACATTGAGCCTCTCTTCTTCTTTGTGTCCCCTCTAGCTGCTCCAAGCACAGATGATGTGGCTCTGTATGTGGGTATTGTGATCGCAGTGATTATGTGCCTGGTCATCTCTGTCATTGTGGCACTCTTTGTCTACCGCAAGACACACCGCGATTTTGACTCAGACATCATCGACACGTCAGCACTAAACGGAGGATTCCAGTCTGTTAATATAAAAACAGCCAGATCAGGTAAGGACTGATATTTTACTTAAGTCTGAATTAGTTTGTGTTGAAAACTACTAAACTACATAAGTAGCTATTTTTAAGTTTCATATGATCATGTGAAACATGTATTTGTATGTTATTCAAAAATATACAGATACGATACCTTGACAATCTTCTTAATTCTCCAGGTGCGATGGTATTTTTTTCAAAATAATCAAAACTCTACTGTAGTCAAAGCTTTAATTCAAATTTTAAGAATGTTTTCAGACAGGTACAATTACATGAAAAAGCCACTCAATTTCAGTGAAATAAAGTGCATTATGTAATCAGCCTCTTATAAGCTTTCAACTCCTGCTTTTGAAATTGTGTTTTATTGCACATTGTCATGGAGCATGTGCTTCACTCTGTTCTATCTATTCTATTGACGTCGTGCAGGGAAGTAAGAGCACAGCCAGCCTCAAAACAATAACTCTGAGACGGATACGGATAGTATTTTTGAAGAACACTCAGGATAATCGGACACTTGCTGTCAATGGAACTTGACAGAAAGTATCTGTCTGTGTCTCTCTCTCCCTCCTACTCTCTCTCAAGGAGAGGACTATATATTTTAAGTTTGTCTTAAATTTTGGCAATGTTAGATAGATGGGTAAATAGGTGAATGGATAGATAAGTAAGAAACAGAAAGATAAATACATTACCTTTATTTAAACTAAAACAAATCATGGCACTCATTTACAATGTTGAGTATAAAAAAAAGATATAAAATATATCTAGAAAAATACATGTAGATGATATATGTAGATATGCAGGTAGGTGGACAGGGAAAACAGATGTGATTATGCCTCCATGGAAATTACTGTACCTGCTCTGTCCACTTTGAGGCCTTGATGCTTGGATCATTTAGTTTCTTTGCTCTGCCCCCATTTGTCAGTCTACAGGTTCAGATTAATCTATGTCTCAACCAAAGACCACTCTCCTCCATCAAGCACTCATCCTCTGCCATTCTTTCTCTCTTTCACACTCTTTCTTTCTCTCCCTTCCCATCTGCACATTCAGGTCAATCGCATTTCCTGTTTATCAGCATCCTCCTGTCTTCATCTTCGACTCTATGTCTCTCTCTCTCTCTCTGCCTCGCTGTGTCTCCCGTCAGAGTGACTCCTGCTGCAACAGACGCTCCCTCCCTGTTTGTCTTCATGTTAAAGTGGAGCCATCCTTCACTCTCTGTCTTTGCTCTGCTCTCTCTGTCTCTCTCTCTCTCTGAAATGGACAAGACAAGAAGAAGCACACAGCCACACACTTGTACGCCAATGTGCATGCATTTGATAGCTTACTGGAAATGCCAGGATTGGACAGGGAATTTGGATAAATCAGGTATTAGACCACAGATGCCATGAACATTGGACTTTACCTATTGGAATATTTATTTGTCAAAGACAAATAAAGGCAAAATAATGTAGCAAAACCTAGAGACATGCATTCATACCGATTTACAGACTTAAAATAGTTCATGACAAAACAAGTGCTCATACTGGTACTCATTATACTTAACACTGCTTAATAGTCTCCATTAAGTGAACAGGAAATTGCATTTTAGGAATAGATTGCATTACACCATGTATTTTGTGTTAAGAGCCACTGTCAGATCTACAGACTTCAACTCCTTTAACAGGATACTTAAAGTCCAGTGTTTCCACTACTATTGCCTTGGAGGGGTGTCCCACCTCACCAACAGGCCCCTCCTGAAAGAAACAAATAAAAACAATCTTGTACAAGCAGCATAGTAAGAATGTGATAGAGTTGCATGTGACAGGCTCACAACGAATCCTGATGTTAGTATTATATAATAAAGTTTTGGTGTTATGGTCACACTGCAGACAGTCTCTGCTCTCTGTCCTCTCATCTGCTCTCTTGTCAGTGGGGGGCTCAGCTCCTTCACACACACACACACACACACACACACACACACACACACACACACACACACACACACACACAGTGGAGCAGAGAGAGTTGAAGCATGCTGGTTAGGCTAATAACAAATTCTGTATGTAACCTAACACCTATTCCTAACATACAGCGAGTGAACTCTACCAGATATAGTGCAAAAAAAGTTTTGTTTTGTTTTTGCACTGCTTGTGATTTCTCCCTCTGCAAATGGGCAAGTGTCTAACTTATTTATTCATAACTAATGTAATTTCCTTAAGTGTTAAACATTTCCTCAGCCAGAATGATTAAGTTTTGTGATTTATAAACTGTGATATTGTATATATGCTTACAATTATATAGGCTGCAATAAATTGTTTATATAGGCTGATATTAACTGTCAGTTACTGTCAGATTTAAATACAAAACATGATATAACTTAGAAAAGATTATTTTTTTAAAAACTAAAAAAACTTGGGGGGTTTAAAAACTCAATTCTGCTTCATGAAACACTCCTCTGCCCTTACCTTTCTCTTGCTAGGCACAAACTGCCCTTTGGTAGTGGGGGGCATTGACTATGGACACAGATGGATTAAATGTATATCTAAGCAAATTTGATGCAGTATTGATGGATGCAGTGTGGGCACTTGGACATTTGTTTCCAGTAGTTAGCAGTATTGTCTGTCCAATATTGCCATTTTCTCCTCTCCTCTCTGCGATATGCACACATTTTTTTCTGAAGTTGAAACATTTTCAACTTGCATGGACATATATTCACATCTACTCATGTCACCCTGTGCAAATTAACATCTATTCACTTCTTTACATTGATTTTGTATGTAATGACACCACACAAAAGAATCGCTCTGCATTTGGTCTGAACACACCATAAATGTTTAGTTTAGTTTTCCAATCATCTACTATTAGTTTTCCTGTAAAAGTTCTTATCTAACTTACCAACATGAACACACATTTTGTCCCACACTTTAGCTTGTTGAACAAGCCACCAAATAAACATCCACCAGAACGAAAGTGTACTGTTAACATTAGTTTTCACTGCTCAGTAAGCCTGCCTGCCAGTCCATTTATATGCTGGTGTGGTCCTTTCTCTTCAATACTGCCACTGACAACACAATGTCTGCCCATGGCCTGTGAGTTACAGCACAAGTTTGTTTACTTTTTTTTTTCTCTCATTACCCTTCCAGAGCTCAGCCTGTCAGCTGCTGTTAATCAGACACTAGCATATTATTTAAAAAAAAAAAAAAAAAAAAAAAAACACGTTGGCAGTATTTTTTGACTGTAAAATGGGATGACTAATTGTAATGTCAGTTGAGCTTTAAATAGTTTGGGGTATATGGTTATGTGGTCAGCTGTGGTTGGGTAATCAAAATTCAAATGATGGTATAAAGAAAAAAACAGGAAAGTGAGGTCAGATAGGATGCAATGTAATTTGGTAGACGTGAGCTAAGTAAGTAATTGCGTGTGTATGTGTGTGTTCAAATGTGTATACAAAGGTGAATGTCTTTGCACAGGCTCAGATTTGGTGACATTTTAACAGGAAAGCATTGGGATGCTTGTCACTCTGCTTTGAGGGACCATCTCTGATTAGTGTTAATGAAGAATTATGTCCCTGCCTCTCTCTCTCTCTGACTTTCTCTCTCTCTCTCTCTCTCTCTCTCTCTCTCTCTCTCTCTCTCTCTCTCTCTCTCTCTCTCTCTCTCTCTCTCTCTCTCTCTCTCTCTCTCTCTCTCTCTCTCTCTCTCTCTCTCTCTCATCTATCTCTCTCTCTCTCTCTCTCTCTCTCTCTCTCTCTCTCTCTCTCTCTCTCTCTCTCTCTCTGTGGTTTTCGTTAGTTGTTAATTAAATTTCAGCAGGGATGATTTGGCAGGAATACCCGCTGGCTTTAAGGGTAAACAGCCTGGTGATAGAGAGAGGAAGAGAGTGATAGGTGACAGATGTGTGTGTCTGTGTGTGTGTGTGTGTGTGTGTGTGTGTGTGTGTGTGTGTGTGTGTGTGTGTGTGTGTGTGTGTGTGTGTGTGTGTGTGTGTGTGTGTGTGTGTGTGTGAGTGCATGGGTGGGGGTGTGTGTCATTGGTGGTGGTGGTGGTGGGTGATTATGAAGGATTTAAAAAATTAAAATGAATGGGCTTGTGGAAGGAACGACAGGATTTCAGGCTCTACGCCCAAAATAGTAGAGCCTGGTGAGAGCAAATCTGGAATGGTTCCCGGGAGGCAACTGGCCTTCTTGTGATCCCAATCCCAATTAAATCTTGAATATTTGTTGGATTGTCTGATGGAAGAGAGTTATTTGGGTAGAGGTATTCTACCTATTTCAACTAAATAATAGAGTGACTGAGGTTTCAGAAAGTAGTTTTATTCTATAGCTAAACTCAACGTACTATAAACTCAGTACTTGTATATTGTGCCATGAGCATGAATTAGCATACTGTAGTTATTAGCAATCATTGTGTTCCTGCAGATGCCCCCTGGCTTACGCTAACCTTTTCCATGATGTGCAGAGAGGATAATCTTATAGAGACTCACCTGTCTAACCCGCTTACATTGTGTAATTCCCACATATAGTAGGGTTGTATGTAGTGTGCAAGTTATTGGTATAGGACACTTGGTTGTTTGCTACAGACGCTACAGACTACACTGTTCTAGACTTAGCTCTGAGGAGAGTTTCTTATTTCCATAGATGATGGAGTTCATTCAGATGTTCATAGTTATGAATGGAATAGGATGGGTCAGTCAACTATTTCATTTAAAGTTTTAATCTAATAAAAATATTACTTTGAGTAAGGTTGAGATAAGTTTGCCAATCTACTATAAATGTTTCCCTATGTGTTGCTTGTTTATTACGCAGTCTTGCTTGTTCCATTTTAAATAAACTACATATTATACACCACTGTTTATGGATAGAGTAAAAAGATATCACCCAACTGTACAGAACATATAATTAAAAGAACTCAAGAACCCAAATATATCAGTGCATTGTGGCAAATACGCACAGCAGATTGTGTCAGACAGATCACATCACTGTCTTTTAAAAATAGACAGTGATGTGATCAAAGCATGATTAAAGAGCTCTCCTGTTCTTTTATTATATAGCATAAAGTCATGTTTCCAGTTCTGGTACCAGACTCATGATTTATAAATATAAATAATTATATCAAATGTCATCAATTATTTTAGATGTAGTGAAAGCATCACCTTCCAAATATACTCTCTCTTTCTCTCTTTCCCATTTCTCTCTCCATATGTAGGCATGACTAGTCCTTGATCCAGGTTATGCCCCTGTGTACTGCCATGTATCATACCAAGCACTGATACCTTATCAACAGGCTTGGCTTCTTCTTACTCCCCTTATTCCTGCTCACTGATCTTCCTACAAGATCTCCCTGTCTGCCCCATACTACAGCGATGTGCAATTGTTTATGCTGTAACGTATCTAGTCTTAGCCCTTGTTCCTGCCTTCTCTGTCTGACACCTGATTCTCTGATCCTATCTGGTGGCGTTGTCAAACTCAATTCATGTTGTAAAATCAGATTTTTGCTTTTTTTTTTTTTTTTTTTACCATTTTCCTCCCATTTCTGCTACCCCTCTTTCTCTCTTACTTTCACTCCATCCCTAGCTGATCTACTGACAGCTCCTCCTGATTTGACAAATGCAGCTGCCATGTATCGTGGTCCAGTGTATGCCCTCCATGACGTGTCAGATAAAATCCCAATGACCAACTCTCCACTCTTAGACCCTCTCCCCAACCTGAAGATAAAAGTCTACAACTCCTCGGGTCTGGTTACACCGCAGGATGACCTCGGAGGAGACTTTACATCGAAACTCTCTCCCAAGGTAATGTCATGAATGTATCCCTCAGTATCCATCATTTCTATGATTCTGCTTCTTCTGTAAACTACACTAAACTACAAGTCATGTTCTCATATTTTGCCCACTAACATACATGAGGGTTGCAAAATATTAGGAACATGTTTCAATATAATGCCGTACAGTACACCACCACCCACTACAATCTCAATAATAAACATATAGTTGAATGATCAACTATCTAACAATGTCAACAAAAACTGAAGATATATAAGCTGTATAGAAATTAAATTTATGACAGTACTGTTGTATCAGATTGTATTAGATTGCACAGGTGTTCCTAATAAAGTGCTCACTAAGTGTATTTCACGAATACAAAAAGAAGGCAGCCATTTATTTCCAGTCACATAAATACAAAACCAAAAACCATTAATATATATGCAGCTGAGTGTCTTTTGCTCTGTCAACTAAATGGCCTGCATACAGGTGTCAGTTGTCACAAATACAGACGAAACTGCTTGGTTTCATCAAGGCACCTGTCCTGAGGCAGAACTAGAGCTGAACTCTTTGAGCACTACAGATCAGTAGCACCTTACGATGATTGTATCTGCTAATCTCTAGTCACTGACCTCACCTTGGAAATTTGAGAATTATTTTGCATTTATTTTAGTTTCAGTCTGTTTTTTGTCCTCGACACATTGAATCAAGTTCTTGTCTTCTTTGTTTGACGTAGGAATAAACTGCTGAATCTTAATTCCTTATTTCACATCTCACTGTGGACATTTAGACCATGAAATGCAAAAGAGGCCATATTTTAGCACTTACCCTAAGGTGGTTTCTTATGTCTATTGTAAATCTGCTCTCTTTTCACCTCGACTAGCTTAGCCCTATGGCAGCACTCCCAGGCAGACGCAAATCTTCCCTGTAGCAGTTTAATTATTGGTTACCAAGAAAACATTCATAGAGCAAAAAAAAAAAAAAGAAATAATTTTGATGAATATGAATGCAAGAAATATCTAGTGGAAAAAGTTTAAAGTTGGTAAGGTATGAGTTTAAGGTTGACAATACATAATAACATTTTGACATATGGTATTGAAATTGATCGGTCATGTGAAAATAAAACTCACCTCGAAGACGCTGGCATTCATTTAAACTTATCTGGACCTCCATGAACCTTAGTTTTCATTAAAATAAATTTACTGTATACCATATTTAACATACTGAGCTCTTTTAGCAGAAGTCTGACCTTCAACTATATTACATTGGTTTTCTTCATATGCACCAGGTGATTTGAGGGGGGATGAGGGAAGATATGTTAATAAAATGACTGAAATGCATCTCCCCTTGTTAACCTGTCATCCCTCCTTTCTATCATCTAGGAGCAGAGAGAGTGCAGGGGCAGAGTGTTGTTTGGTTGAATATGTTAGTCTAGTCTGCCTGGTTCATTAATTGTTTATCTGACTAGGGTTTGTGCAAGTTAAAATCTATGGCTCTGACCATGGCTCTGAAATATCAGTAGCCTAACTGTGCTGTGTATTGATAAGTCCTTGGCACTGTCCATGATGCAGGAGTAGCAGAGGGATTTGTAATTGCGCTTTTTTCTCACAGTATTGCCCCTCTGTCAGTGTCATCTTGGATCTATGACATTCTCTAAGCTGTATACTATGAATATTCAATAATATAATATATTGTAGCCTATATACTCTATAGACTGTTGTCACCTTCATGATCAAATTGAGAAGTAGCAATGTGTTGTTGTGAAAGAGCAAGAGTATATAACCTGGAAATGGAGCAGGTGTTGTGACTGAGGAAATGAACATGCCCTGACCACTCCAAACTCTGCTATATATATATACTATAACTATAGCTATATAATTGAAGGTAGGGTTTATAAAATACAGCGTGTCTTGTCCACATCCAGTAAAAGAATAGGCCTACAAAAAATATGTATTTAGCCTAATAGCAGTTATATTAAATCAAAATTATGATATCAAGAATTAGGCTAGGCCTATATGATAATCCCACAGTCTTAACCCTAATGGTAACCCTTCTATTGGGCCATCCCCCCTGTTAAAAATGAACAAATCCACAATGCTACAGAACAAGAACGGGCTGATAATTCACTGATATGTCAAAAGAAAATTAGAGATTGTAGTCTGTGCAACACTGACTATCGTCCTTTGATCCCTAGGTAACTCAGTCTCTGTTGGATAACAGTGACACCATGAACCTTCGCAATCAGAGCTTGGCCCGAACACGAGACCCTTCGTGTACGGCTCATGGATCCTTCAACAACCAAGGAGGACATCTCATTGTACCCAACTCTGGTAAACTTTGTATTCTACACACATCAACACCTCAAAAAACCATAAATCTGGTTGCTGTTTACTGATACAACAACCAGGGGGATTTCGTTAAACTTTTTCATATTGGGATGGTGAATTTCCCAAAACTTTTTTTTGTTTTTATTAAGTATAAAAATGTAACTAATAGTAAGAACATTAAATATAATTCTGTCTTGCAAGAAGTATTATGGATTTGAAAAAGAACAATGCATTTCCTGTACTAAAAAACTAACCACATAAAGTACGTAAGAGTACTGCTACTAGCACACAATCAACGTACTACTCAAAACAGCCTTGACTCTCAGTAGACTTATGGTTTTAAGGTTTTAAAAGCAGTATTCAGGGAAGAGTAATGAATAATATAACTTGCAGATAGGAAGCAGCTGCTATATAACATTGCAGCACAATTCGTAGGATAATATATTTAAGACAAAGTTTTACATGGGTTGCCTTTAAAAAATATTATTCAATAACTAATCATAATGTTCAAGTGATGATGGGTTGCATCCACTGATGAAACTGATTATTTCTGCCTCTATCCATCCTGCCTTCCCTGCCCACCCTCTTGCAGGTGTGAGTTTGTTGGTTCCAGCGGGTGCTGTTCCTCAGGGTAGGGTATATGAGATGTATGTGACTGTGCACAGGAAGGACAGCTTGAGGTAAGTCTTGTCTCTCTCTTTTACTCAGTTTTCTACTCTGTGGCTCTCTGCATCTCCCTGCTGTCTTTATTTTCTCTTCATATCTACATCTCTGTCTTTGTTCTTTGTGTGTGTTTGTTTGTTTTGTCTTTTCTTCTTTGTCTTTGTCTTGGCCAGTGGCTTCTCAGGCCTGTTTGTGTGGTTGGTGGAGAGACGTTCACAGTATGGCATGGGTTTAGGATGCACAGAAAGAGATGAATCATTATTATTTACAGTATAGTGTGTATTATATCCATGTACACCTTCCTTTGGCGATTCAGTCAACATAGGTTAATACCACAAAATTCCTATATTAATACCAAAATTAAAATTCCTAAAAATAGTAGAGTTGAGGAGATGAAAGGAGAATAAATTACACATTAATTATTACCTACTTAACATTATAATCTGTACATTAATCCACATTTTTACAATTTACAAATGTAAAAAATAAAACAAATGAAACACTGTTGTGAAATGTTGACTGCAGTGCGGCAAACAGAAATTTGTTTCTCTTTGTGCAATGTTATAAATCCCAAAAACAAACAGAGCTTCTGAAAGCATATGCAAGAGATCACTGTTTCCACAGTAACTAACAGATTAGTGGCTATTTTGGGATTACTGTTATCCTGTTACATGTACTATAATCCTCTATTCCCAAGCACTACCATTGCATGAGTGAGGTATAACTCTCCGTGGGACATGAGACACAAGGGAGAAAATGTCCATTCTCCTGCTGTTCTGTGAAAATGTTATTAATGCAGTTTTACAGAATTCTTCAGCACTCAATACAAAAAAATACCTGGCCTTATACATTCCTGTAGGGGGGAAAACAACTTTTAAAAACACACACAGATGCAAACATGTACTCTGCATGAACTTTCAAATGGAAAAGGTATCAAATACTTTTTTTGATCGTTTTTGAGTGGTGAGAGCAAAGATTTCATTCAAAAGAATCAATAGACTATGTATCCTGATGATTTGCTTTGCCTTGACTCTCACAGTCAATAAAATAATTCCCCTTTAAAGTTTATTTTGGAGAAATGCCGATCCTCAGCAAGTCTGTCCTCTCCCTGTTTTCCGCTTTCACAGCTAAACTATTCACAGCAATAGCAAATTTGACAGACTGTATAGTGTGCATCTGTAGAGCATAAAATTCTCTAACTTGCAGTATCTCTAGTGGAATGTAGCAATGCATATACTTTTGGTTTTATGTGCCCTTTGGTTTGTGATATTTAAAAATTCAACAGCAGCATCCTTATTCAGAAGTGGTAGTACTTTTGGACTGGATAATACACAGATCATCCTGTCAACAGTTTTCATGGGGGCTATTTTTTCAGCCGGAAGTAGTTTCCAATGTAGTTGCAGGAAGGTTTGTGCATTCTCCAGTGAACACAGACACTGTTTCTAGAAGGACATGCTCTTTTACACAATTTCACAATTGTTTAATGCTGTGAGACCTACAGACCAAATTCCATTCTTTATTGTATTGTGGATGACGACAATGTTCAGAGGTATTTTTCTCAAAACCCAGGCAAATAAAACTATCTGCATGTGTTGATACCACAAGAAGTAAGTAAGGAAATATGTTTATTTAGTCATGTAGGTAAACCAAAACTTTCAAGGCAAGGCAGTTTTATTTATATAGCGCATTTCATACACAATGGCAACTCAAAGTGCTTTACATAACCCCCCCCCCCCAACACACACATACACTAATAATAAAACAAAGTACAAAAAAATAGAGAGAGAAATAAAATAATAGGATAGAGCATTAAATATAAGGTTCCAGCATAAAATAATGATTTGCTTTAAAATCATTAAAAGGACATAGAGTGCAAATGAAAGATTAACATTTTAAGTGCTTTGAAAGCTCAATCATAAGCACAGGAGAAAATAAGTGTTTTTAACCTGGATTTAAAAAATATTCACATTTGGGTCAAGACAGGAAATAAGTAATATGACACATGTTACAGTTTCGGTCACGTATTCTGTGCCATGCATCTACTGTAGCTTCTTTCCAGTCAATAGTGTTCGATTAGAACTGGCCCCCCTGCAATGTGCTACAGTATTTCCAAGAGTCAGACCTCTTCTCTGTCCTCTCTCTTCATCGCAGTCGATAGCTGGCTTGCAAAAAATCACATTGCTGCATTGACTTCCTTCAGCAACACTTGCAAGCCAGAATCATGTGGTTTTGCTCATTAAGATCCGACCCTCAGATGTCAGTTTTTTGCCACATTCACATCTTATAACATGTTTCTTCTATTTGTGTATGAAAAAAATAACATTACACATCAATAACTGTAATTCATTAAGGGTTGACCCCTGCATTAGATAAGTCAAAAGGTGCTGGCACAGTTTGAGTCATACCTTCTTTATCTCTTTATAGTATTTTTTCTCTTAGCTTCTCCTACCCATGTGAACCTTTCATGAGTCAATAATGAGCTCCAGCAACTGAATCGATAATACTGCTAAGGATTAGTGCCCCCCTGACACAAGGTGGGCTGAAAAAAAATCCCTCTTTAAATTTACATCCATCTCCTCAATCCGTACAGACTCTTTCCCAGTCTTTTGGCAACACAAGGTAAAAAAAAAAAAGACTGGATAATATATTACACAGGAGAGCACAGACAGTCACTTTCATATGTAGTTTCATATTAAAGTATTGTATAAGAATGTGGTTTTAATTCACTATTAACTCATACAAAGAAAAGTAATACATTATAAGTACTGATGGATATGATATGTATAATCTTATATTTGTACATTTGTTAGCAAATAAAATGGGTTCCAATACTTGAATGTACTGTAAAAAGCAGGAGAGCCTGTGACCAGTAGTCATTATTTTCTGCCCATGAGCTGTGAACTACTGACTCCAGCTGAGGCCCAACTGAGGCCCTGCTGACTGCACTAATCATCCTCTGATTGAATTTGTGCTGCTCTGCTCTGATCTGTTTTGTTCTCTGATTTTCTCATCTACTCGAAGCTAGTCTATCCTACTCTAACCCCTCTGTCCACCTGTCCTCCCTATTATGCCAGCAATGTTTCTCCATATATGAACATTATAAGACAATAACGCAACCAGAAATGAAATCAATACAGCTTTCTGCAGTTGATGCGCACACTAACTGGTAGCCAACAGTGCAGTTCTCCTGTCGCTCTCTTCTAAAGAATCATTTCACCTCCCTGTTATCTGTCTTTTCCAGACCCCCGCTAGAGGACATCCAGACTGTACTGAGCCCAGTGGTGAGTTGTGGACCTCCAGGTGCCCTGCTGACCAGACCAGTGATCCTCACCATCCACCACTGTGCTGACAATGTCCAGGAAGACTGGCTCATACAGCTGAAGAACCAACTGGCCATGGGAGAGTGGGAGGTGAGTGAGGGTGAACACCCTGTGTTGTTATGGTTTGGTATCTTGGTTGCTGTGTTGCTCTGTTTTTGGGGGCTATAACGTGCCCCTTTTGAATCACAATTGCAATAATAGGTCATAGAAATACATCATACACTGACAGCAGTGTAATTATCCAAACATAAAGAAGCATGCATACAAGAGCACACATGCATATACACAAAATAGTCCTGAACCTGCAAAAAATCACAGCCACATTTTTGATACACAGTCAGGGCAACAGGGCAACACGTACAGCATATAAATACATGTATACCCACACACATTATTGTCTTTGCCCACAATAATAGTCTGCATTACACAGATGCACATACAGTGAGGGAGGGAGAGGAAAAGAAAGAAAAGCCTACAGGCTAGTAGAAAAGCAGGGGGTTGAAGACTCCTATCAGAAGCAATTTGTTATGCTCCTGTCGTCCTCCTCTTCTCTCATCTTTCTTCTTATGTTTCTATCCTTTTTTTGTTCCCTTCTCTGTCTCCCTCCTCCCTGTGTCTCTCAGCATGAAGTCTCTACCTCAGCAATCTGTTTGTGTGTGTGTGTGTGTGTGTGTGTGTGTGTGTGTGTGTGTGTGTGCTTGTGTGTGTGTGTGTGTGTGTGTGTGTGTGTGTGTGTGTGTGTGTGTGTGTGTGTCCTTGTGTGTGGGTGTGGGTGATAAGGCTGTCTTGCAGCATCACTGTGTCTACAAGGCCCCCGTATGCTGTCTTCTGTTGCTTATCACAGCTCAACACAATGTCTCTGCACAATTAGCCATGCATAAGATTCTCTCTGTGTGTGTGTGTGTGTGTGTGTGTGTGTGTGTGTGTGTGTGTGTGTGTGTGTGTGTGTGTGTGTGTGTGTGTGTGTGAGAGAGAGAGAGAGAGAGAGAGAGAGAGAGAGAGAGAGAGAGAGAGAGAGAGAGAGAGTTGGGTACAGAGTGGGAAAGGATGAGAAAAATGAAAAGTGGAATTTCATCAGAAGGTCGATTTGTTTTTCTCTTATTGCAGTAGAATGTCCATTTCCCATCAGAAACTTTTCCACCAAAACAGGGAAAGGAAGGTAATTTAATTCCCTTCACATCAGGGGAGAGCAGCCACGGTTGTGATTACCAGTAATAACAAATTCATACTATATTGCTTTCCTACCCATTTGTATTGATTCAACTCATCTGTAGGAATACAACTCCACATGAGCTGTGATTCAAAACTCGATATTTGTATCACACATGTTTGTATCCACAGACATGCACACACAATACTTCACAGTCATACACACGAACGTGGATGTGTTGACAACGAAGATTCACTACCCCCTGCACTAAGAGGAGAACACTGTGAGCCTGCGCATCCTCCCTTGACCCAAAGAGCCATATGGATTTACTCAGGCTGTGAGAGAGAGCTGCAGAAATAATATGAGCAACAGCCAGCAGATAATCATAGTAGGATTGGACACACATCACAGACAACAGCTCTGAACAAGTGTTATCATTCTCCTAATAGACACCATGATTTTCAGAAGTCATATGTTCAACCAGACATTCATTTCTATTTCAATTCAGTGTCTCAACATGAACAAATGCATTCACAATCTGATAAATCAAGAATCTAATAACTGGATTTCTAAGATAAATTACCAGACTAACAACAGGAGCCACACACTGTTTATTGCATTATTAAAGAGATCCCAATGGATTGAAATTTAACATTTACAGCCAGGTTTTATAGTTAGCAAAGAATTACGCACATCAGTACTGCCACTGCATTTTTAAAAATGCTGTTTTAAGCCACAGAAGAATGCATCAGATAAAAACCACATCCCTGCTTAGTCTGGGTTTGTTTGCCTTAGTGGAAAGGGCTCCAAATGCAGGTCCAGTTGCATTATGTTAACAGACAGAATGTGGCGTAATGCCCATGAATCCTTAAGTAAAGCTGGTATTTAAATAATGGCCAGGTTTTAACAATAGGGGTCTGTACGAACAAATAAAGACTGTGCACAAACAAATGGTGGATGAGGGAAAACTGGACTGTGGTTCACTTCATAACTGTGTTGATTGGAGAGTGGGTTTGGTCATTTATGACTGATTCTGCCTTTTTGTGAAGTTACTATTAATGAAGTATCTGTAGATGTTTCACAACAAAAAAACACACAGGAAATTGAGAGACGTGTTCACCTAAACCTGAGGTACTGTGTGAAACATATGGGAGAAATATTGAGTTTGCATTGACAACAGCAACTTCTTCACAGCAAACAAGAGTACACCAGAACACAGGCAGGCTGCTAACTCAAATATAATAAGAAATGCTTTAGGAGTTATTATAAATAAGGACCTTGTTTTGATGTAGTCTGTCTTGAATAAAGTCCCTGGATCTCTCTGCAGCTGGGATGAGTAAAGATTAAATTCAGCTGTTTTTAGAACTTGTGTTACACCAGTCTCAGAAATCTGTCATAAACCCAGCGTGCTGGTGACACTTGAAAATAACTCATTTTTGTGTATGTCTGTTCCCTATAGGATGTGGTGGTAGTGGGAGAGGAGAACTTCACCA
This sequence comes from Scomber scombrus, assembly GCF_963691925.1. NCBI lineage: Eukaryota > Metazoa > Chordata > Actinopteri > Scombriformes > Scombridae > Scomber > Scomber scombrus. The sequence goes on from NC_084973.1 coordinate 17,670,572, forward strand.
CCCCCTGTTACGTGCAGATGGATTCAGAGGCATGCCACATTTTAACGGAGACACTGGGGACTTACTGCCTGGTGGGCCAGTCAGTCAGCACAGCAGCTGCCAAGAGGATCAAACTGGCTGTTTTTGGACCTGTGTCCTGCACAACTTTGGACTATCACATCAGGGTCTATTGTCTGGATGACACACAGGATGCACTCAAGGTAAAGCGTCTAATCAAACTCAAAATCAAAACTCAACATCAAACCCATAATAACATTTGTTGAGCTGCTTTTTGAGGTGGTCACAGTCAGTACATTGAATTAATGCACACATAAATACTAGACATATTGAATATATGTATATACAGTACTGTATGCTCAACTTTGCCAAGTTCCCACCAGTGTTTTGAACAACTTTGACAGTAAAGAAGATGTGGGTATACTTTAGGTTGAGTGCTTTGTTGTGTTCTTTAGTCCTATGAGGGATTTAGTTATCTCTTGGACCACCCATACTCAAACTATTCCCTGTTAATTTGCATTTGAAGTGAATATATATTATAGCTTGAATAGAAGCAATTGTCTAGAGTCATAAATAAAAGTTTCTTCACCTCTAGTCTTCTGGAAATGAGCTGAGCAGCAGTAAACAAAACAGGGTCAAGCAATGTCAAAATAGTGGATGCTTTAGAATTTAAACAAATTCAAAGCACTGGAGGGACCATCTGATACGGGAGATTAACATCGGTAATTTATGCATGCAATGATAAGTCAAGTGTCAGTGTGACACATATCCATGCACACGCACACATAAGCACCAGCAAATGCTCATGTTTAACATTTCAAACAAGCAATTGTAACTTGAAAACAAAGTTCAGAGGTGGACTTTTTAATGATGGAGACTTTCTGTAGTGTAATTGATCGGTTGGCGTTTCAAAGGAAAAGTCTCTGCTGTATATCTACTGTAGAGCTGCCGCGTAGGAAGATGATGGGAAGGAGGAATTGATTATTTTGAAAAGGTTGTGGGAGGCATCATAAGGCATACAGATAACTTATTCTTCCATGAAAGAAATAACTGTGTGTGTGTGTTTGTATGTTGATTTGTTCATGTAGGTGTATGTATGCAGTTCATGTGCCTGTAAATATGTTGATGTTATCAGTATGTGCATTTACGATTATGCATACAGGTGTGTCTGTAAGGTACAGATACCTTCTTAGTGTGCTCTTGGTGTGGGCTTTGTTGATGTACAGAAGTCAATTTGAAAAGGATGCGCAAAAATCCCCACAGGACAGTGTGTGCAATGTGTTGTTGAAACAGCTGCTGTGCAATAAAGTGTAAAGTGCTGCCTGCTTTGGTTCACAAAATGGACAGAGACATGGAACGAACAATATGATACAGATTCAATATATTTTATAAGTCCTAATCAATGTAGTTCTGTTTTATTTTAAACCATAGAGTACACAGTGAAAAGCTTTCTTGTCATGCCAGCAAGAAACAAATCAGCAAAGGAGAAGACAAAAAATGAGGTGTAAAATCTTAAATAATAAAAATGAAATTTGCTTGTAATTTTCAAAATAATTATGATGCATTGAGGTTGTTTTCTAAAGTCAGTAGGAGTCATTCAATTTTACAGTCTCTCATTAAAGATATGCTTAATTTCCTCACAACAGCAGTAGTTTGACTGGTGGTGCATTATTAATCAAGATTTTTATTGATCTTGATGTCTTTCTTTAATTCAGTGCAGTTAGCAGAGCTAAGCTTTGCTTTAATCCAGGGAATATAACTTCTGAGATTTGTGACGATATCTTAATGAAAACTTTCATGTGTTTCAAGTGTTTCATGGTGCTGCACACTTCAAGGCATACAGCATTGTCTGCCATAATTATGCAAGATAAATTAATGGCTTTCTACATTTTTTTATATAAAAAACAGCTGGTTCAATGAGCTACATTAAGCAGAAGAAAACTTAGTTGTGGTTTGTTGGGTTTGTGTAGGAGGTACTTCAGATGGAGACCCAGATGGGAGGGAAGCTACTGGATGAGCCAAAGACTCTGAACTTTAAAGACAGCACACACAATCTGAGACTTTCAATCCACGACGTGCCACATACACACTGGAAGAGCAAACTCATCGCAAAGTACCAGGTGAGAGCCACATACTTGCATACAAACACACACACACACACACACACACACACACACACACACACACACACACACACACACACACACACACACACACACACACACACACACGTATATTTAGTCAAACAAGTCTTTATGTAAATGTGTAAAAGCACCAAACACGCTAAGCACCTCAAGTGTCCACCAGAGTTAAATGCAACACATTCCTAGTTTTAAAGGGTGCTGCCATCGATAGTTGTTATTCATATCTGAATCAAAGGCACAAGCACAAGGTGACCCCTGAGATTACCTATTTGGAAATTTGCTTTGCAATCACATTTTTATATAACATTTACATATATGCAATTTCTAGGAGATCCCATTCTACCAGGTGTGGAGTAGCAGTCAGAGAACTCTTCACTGTACCTTTACCTTGGAGAGACTGAGCTCAGCCACTGCAGAGATCAGCTGCAAACTGTGTGTACGGCAGGTGGAAGGAGAGGGACAGATCTTTCAGCTCAGCAACACATTGGAGGAGGTAAGCTCATAGAAACTCTCATGCATGCAGCAAGTACTGTTTATTGGATATTGGCAGTAAGTATAAGAAAACTGCGGGAGACAGCATTGCCTCACACTGGTCGAGGACAGTACACTGAAAGATGAAGTGATACATACTAAAAAGAAAACAGTTGGAGAGAGAGAGAAGTTCTTTCTACATCCTTCTTTTAACTTGTAACTTCTACATTCCAGTACTAAAGGTCTTAAAGTCACTAAGTTTTTCCTCTATCTGTCACACAGGCAGGGTTCCTGCTATGGTTCTGTGACTCTGTTCAATCATTCATACTGGGGCGAGAGGTCATATAACACGAGTGGAATAATTCTCCTTTGATTTTGAGAGGCCATGTAACCACAAAGTCACTGCATGTGTGTGTCTGTGTGTGTGTTTATGTCCGTGTGTGAACCATTTTGGTCGAGGGTCAGACAATTCTTTTGTAATGTCACTCCTTTGAATCTCCCATGGTGTTCATGAGTGATAGCTTTGTGCTTTAGAATCTTTTAACCCTTTGTTTCACCAGGTAAGTTGACTAAGAGAAGGAATAGGGTGTATATCCAGAATGGGCTACAGAGCAGAATGAGAATGACAGTCAAAGTCTTTAACCATACAAAAAATGTACCTTGTAGTGTTTCAGATACTGCTCTAAAAGATTTGATTAAACAAAAACCAACCCTAACTCAAACCCTAACAAGTACATTTGTAGTAAACAAATCATGAAAAGAAGTAATGTGTTTGACTAACTCAGGCAAAGAGTGTGATGGTGTTTTAAATTTAAAAGCACATCTTAGGCTGATGCTGATATCAATATGTGATAGTTAAAAAAAATAAGATTACAGTGTATCTCAGGTGACGGAGCTGACATGTTCCTTAAATCAGCTGATATATTGTCCTGGATAATTTTTAATGCAATTAATTTTCTGTTCCCATGTATATGCAATTAGGCTTATTTAGTTCAGACTACTGAACTAGACTATAGCCATATTTGTGGTTAGTAGGTACATATTATCCAGTGTTTTATGCCCACATTTTTCCACTTTTAATTTGTATCTGTAAAATGTGCATCCAGTTAACGTTTTGATGATTTAACATGATGATTATCTTTTTGCTAATGCTGTTAGAGGTGAAAGTGAAAGAAAGCATACTAGAAATATAATCTAATGTGCATCTCTTCTTACTTTAATATGCCTTCCGCCTTCAGCTAAATAAAAGGCCTCCACTCCCCAAACTTATTTTGGGGCAAACAGTTGCTGTGCAACAGGGACACAGTGGAAATTAGGACTTCTGTTTGGGAAATGACAGTTTTGTCACAACACCATTAAGTATTTTGTCAAGTTGTAATCCATTTTAAATAGTCCATACCTAGTGTTACAAAATAATTACTGTGATCCCATGGGATGTTTGACAAGTAGGGTAATTAGAGCTGAATAGCTAAAGCAATATTCAGTGAGTCTCTTTTTGTGTGCATTGAATAAAAGGAAGTAGACCTTAAATCAGCCAGCAGTGTCTTACATATTGAACAATAGAAAAGTAAAGCAGGTTTAAAGCATTTATTATGTCAGCAAAGAAATGAAGATGTTTCTTTGCATCAATCATTCAATCTCCAGCAGCAGAGAGCTTTCTGCTGTAAATAAGGGCTAAGTAGATGCAGTAAATAGTAATCATTCACATCAACAGTGGCAGTTGTTGTTTCCCTCTGCCAAGCCACATTCATTAGGCCTCTCCCTCATAGCAGCCCAGGAGTGGCAGATTAATGGGATGAAGGTTTAGAAAGAGACAGAGATTGACAGTGAGAAGAGAGGAAGTACTTGGAAGCAGATCTTTGTGTTTTGTTTCTCACTTGTATTAATTAGAAAACTCTGTAATCGGTCACACCAAATGCAAGCAGAGAGATGTGAAGAAACTTTGCCAGAAGGACCAAGATAGAGTCGTTTCTGAAGTAGAAATAGGATTGATTTAATTTCATGGTGTTACCACTTGGATGCACATAATGATTATTTCTTAAAGGTAAAATATCTGTTAAGAGATTTTAGCATATAGTCCAGGTCCACTACTCTTTTATTATGTAGTAACTGCAGAATGTATAGTATGTTTGGTTTGATTTATAGTTCAGAGACCAAATTTCTCTATGAATTCAACTTTTGCACAAAGTTGATGTATTTCTTTCTGTCTTTCCAGGAGGTCCAATGTATAGACACGTCCCTGATGGACCCTGCCAGTAATATAACAACGTTAGTGGGACCCAATGCTTTCCGCATTCCTTTATCCATCAGACAGAAGCTCTGCGGCAGTTTGGATGCACCACAGACCAGAGGCAATGACTGGAGGATGCTGGCCCACAAACTCAACCTTGACAGGTGACACACACATTTTGTCATTCATTTGAGTGTGCTTCCGTTAGTCATTTGGTTTTGAGTATTGTCTAGTCAGAAAAAGAAAATGGGGAGTTGGATAGGATGTTGGCTCATCTAGATTGCCTGACTCACCACTCTTACAGCAGAAGAAAAGTTTAGTCAATTTCTGTGAATTCAAGATGATGTCTTAATCTTTTTCTTACCAAAAAAAACCCCAAAAACGCATACATGAAACACAATACTCCGATGGGATTACATAATCATGTTCACTACTTATAATTGGAAAAATCACTTAATTGATCACTGTAAAGTAATTCAGTGAACACATTTCAGTATTAACAATCTGCATCCCTGTAGAGTTTGAGTAAAATATAGTACAGCTGGACTCACATGCACCTAAATAGTAAAGATGCAAATTTCCATTTTCACATACATCCTTAGTATCTCTATCCCCAGATGTGTGTCTCGATGATTCAGTCTGGAGGTTCATTTACCAGCAGTTACCAAAGCAGAGGCAGATATTGAGAGGATAATTGGACACAAGTGCACCTCACTGTCCCAACAGGCAAACAGCTCATGATGTTGTCTTTTAATTTGGGCTCCAAGTATTCCCGATCGGTGGGTGAAAAATGGGCAGGCACCGTAGCCAAATTGTTGTTTACTTTCACATTTCCACTAAAAGCTACTCTTCAAAATTAGAATGATAACAAGGAAATACCATCTCTTATCCTCTCTGCTCTTGTAACTGCCACGTCATGTCTGTTATGACTTCAAAGTATGACTCATACTGTGCTTTGTCGTCACAGCCTTTCTCCTCAACTTTTGTATTCATTTAAATGTAATGAAACCTGAGCTGCACCCACTTTTATACAAACACAAACACACATAACTGTTTGGTCTATTGTACCGAGACAAATTGTAAAAGGCATTGGCTGAAACTCACACACACACACACACACACACACACACACACACACACACACACACACACACACACACACACACACACACACACACACACACACACACACATAAAAGGTGGCTCTTGGCTACTGAGTCCATTGGACAGCAGACTGAGACAGAAAGTAGGAACGAAAGAAACAAAGTAAGGAAGAAAGTCATGAAAATAATGTTGTTAGATGTTTTCAAGAAGCAGACAAGTGATGTACATGTCTCTGGTTGTGTTCACAGTACCAGAGTGTGCCAACAGTACAATCACAGGATTTACAGAGGAACAGAATGTCTCATTTTTTATCCCCATGGGACTCAAATCTGATGGCTTTTCCACATTAAAGCAGCATTGAGATCTTTGTCACAGATGGCCCAGCATCAGACTTGTCCTCTGCAGCCATTGTGTACTTGACTCTCAACAGCTTTAGTATTTACCATTGTTATAAAAACTATTCTCCCTGTGGACTTGCTGGTACTTTTTTTTGCAGTTTCAAAATGCTGTCCTTTTTTTTATTTGTTTCTTTTTTTTGTTATTTCATTTTATATGATGAGTTGTCAAGGATTTAATCCAGGGTGTTTCTTTATAGGTAGTTATATTAGATCAGTCTTGGGATATTAAACTAAGTACTATTTATATAGTACTTTACTCACAAAACAGTTGATCCAAAGTGATTTACAGCACACACAGAGGAAAATGAAAGAAGTAAATAAAGACAATGGAAGAGAAGAAAAATCAGAGTGATGATTATAATAATGATAATAGCAAAGGCACATAATCACACAAAGCCCATGGTGACAACAGAACAGAGCTTTCAGGAGAAATACCTGAGCTGGTTAAGTTAGGCACAAGTAAAGGCTAATGAGTAGAAGTGTGTTTTAAAATTACTCTTAAAAGTCTCAGTGGTGGGGAAAATCCGATGTTGGGAGGAAGAGAATTGCGTAGTTTTCGGGCAGAGATACAGAGAGCTTTGTCCCCATAACACTTAATCCTGGCTCTCGAGACAAACAGAAGTCTTTGGTCAAACAATCTCAGTTCTCTGAAGAGTGAGTGTGAGATGGAGGCAGGAATTATGTCATGTAAAAGTGAGTGAAACCATTTTAAACCTTGTAGACAAACATCAGAATTTTTAATTATATTCTGTAGCTAACAGGGAGCCAGTCTAGGGAGGCAAGAATGGGAATAAACCATGTCAATGACCTTGTCAAAACTCTTGCTGCTGCAACCTGAACTAGTTGGAGATGGGATTAACAAAATGAAGAGATACCAAAATATAAGGAATAGCAATACTCAAGGCAGGAAGATATGAAGGCATGGATTACTTTCTCCAGGTCAGAAGTACAGATAATTGATCTGAGTTTGGAGATGATGCAGAGCTACATGAAATTCAAGCTTATGTTTACTACCTAATTGATTTGTTTGTCAAATTTTAATCCTGAATTGAATATGGCTCCAATCATTTTGCATGGGTTTTAACAGAGAGGGCCAATGGGCCAAGATGAGGAGAAATAATGTTGGTTAAATGCTGTGGTCCAAATAAAATAAACTCATTGGATTGAAGAAAGTTTTGATGTCTCAAAGGCAATTATTGAGGTCACTTAGTCTGGTGTAGTTATTCTAGTTGATCTACAGGGAGGTAGATCTGTGCATCATCCACATAACAGTGAAAATAAATGCTGTGTTTTTGAATAATGTAGCACAGACAAATTGATAGAGAAAACAATTGGACCAAGTGTGGAACCATGGGGGACATCACAGGACATCGGGGCTGAGGAAGAATAAGAAATGCTAATAGAGACACTGACTATTGGACAAATATGAAGAAAACCAGTTTAAGGCAAAACCACAGACCCCTGCCCATTGGTTTCACCTGTAAATGAGAACAGAATGATCCACTGTGTAAAATGCTGCAGTTAAATCTAGGAGCAAGAGGACAGAGCAGTGAGTCAGCAGCTAGAGGGAGGTCATTAGTTATTCTCAGTAATGCAGATTCAGTACTGTCGAGAGGTCTGAAACAGGAGCAACAAACAATTTTTCAAAAATGCAGTTTTGAGGCAAATGGGACAACAGTTGGTTAAAAACTAATTTTGTAAGGATTTTACAAGTAAAGGGGAGTTTGGAGATTGGTCTGTAATTATTAAGAACTGAAGGGTGTTTTTTCTAAAGTGACAAGACTACTGCATGCTTGAAATGGTATGGTATTTTGGAGCAATGTGGGAGAGGAGTTCAGAGAATTCCCTGATAAAACCAATACTGGGCTTAGGGGGTCTGCATACCAGTAGGCAGAAGACTGGCAGCGTGCCATCTATCACAAAAGCCAGAAATTCAAAAGATGAAAAATGGCTTTGACAGATATCAGGCCTTGTCAATACCTTTAAAAACATTTTGAGGTCTAAATCAGTCTAGAAAAATAAACTACTTCCAAAAGATTTTTGTGACAAAATACCTGCAAATAATGAATTAAATTCCCATAGGCATTTGCTGTACTTTGTGTTTTGTGCTAACTGAAATACATCAACATGCTAACACACTATGGTGGTGAACATAGTAAACCTTATAAACATCAACATGGTAACATTGTCGATGTGACTAAGGTCCCTTTCTGATTAAAAGTTCCAAGTACTTTGAAACCAGTGGAACTAATCTCAGGAACGAAACTTAGAACAAAAAGTCCATACTACATGTTAGCATACTGATGTTAAAATTTTGCTCAAAGCACAGTACCTAAGCACAGCCTCACAGAGAAACTTTTGTGGCTGCTTTAATGAGCACTATACTGCAACAGTTTCCTCCTTCTTATTTGACTTTAAAATGAAAAACATGATGTTATTTTCAAGATGCAACCACTTCAGTCTGTTTTAACTCTCCAAATAGACTGTTAAGAAAGTGATTACGATTTCATAACTGGTTATCGGTTCATCAACATTTCACAACATTTCACACAATATCTTCATGCACTCCTTATTTTTTTCCAGATACCTGAACTACTTCGCCACCAAGTCCAGTCCAACAGGGGTGATCCTGGATCTCTGGGAGGTCCAGCACTTCCCTGATGGAGACCTAAATGAACTGGCGGCTGTGCTGGAAGAGATGGGTCGTCATGACAGTAACTTCTGCTCCATGACAACAGAACACTGACGAAGCAACATGGTTACCATGACGATGAACTCCGGAGATGATTATACATGAATTTTCTACGGTTGACACATGCAGCAAAGGCAATGAATAAATATGATGTGGGCAAAAGAAAAGTTTTCACCACGGTGATTAAGCAATGGTTAAAAACCATGATAATCATGCCGACATGCTAACAGAAAGTACAAGAGGACGGCAATTGGAGAGACGGTGCTGGAACTGTGTGTATCTTTGTGTGTGTATGTGTGTATTTCCGCGATGTTGCAGTGTTGTTTGTGACTGAAGGAGAGATGACCTTACCTACCACACAAACAGAGTCTATCAGGAACAAAAAAAAAAACAACAAAAAAAACCTACACACGCCTAAAATAAAAAAAGAGACCTTGTCTAGTGTAACACCAGTTGTTCTCTCGCTGTTACTTTATACTGAACAAAAGGAAGCAGAGACAAGAAAAAGGAAGCAACAGAAGCACTGACCTTGAAAACCTCTATAGGAATGGAAAAGAGTCATAAAGAGAGAGAACATAAACAGATTAAAGAGGAGTGGGAGAAGCTAGATTGAGGAAAAAGACTCTTCAGGAAGACGTGAGTAAACGCAGAGAGTAGCTAAACTGATTACAAAAGGGAGGGATGAGATAAAACAATGGATGAACCGGCAGGTGATCATCTGTAAGAGCATGATGGAAAAGAGATAATGAGAGGGGAGATAAAGAAATGATCCCACTCTTCTCTTGTGAGCCTTGGCTGTACATGTTTGCCAGTACAGTTTGTTGTCTTTATATCGTTTCCTAGGGAACGCTCTATGTATTCTGCTGTCCATATGTGTGGATCATTTCCTGCTAACAGAATTTGCTACACAGTGACTGTCAATCAAATATCCTGATGAGAAACAAGCCCCAACATTTCAAATTCTGGCTAGATTTAGATTGCCTAAAAATTTAAATATTAGGAAATCTAGAAGTAGTCAGAGGTGACTGGACTTGCTGTCTACATACCTTTGACTTGTGTTTCTACTCTTCTTAAAAATGCCAGTCCAAAGATGATAACATTCCTGATGGAAATAGGTAAAAGCTCATATTATATGTATCTTGTAAGCTTATATTTTGATTGTTTTTAGCAGTGTATGGCAGTGACAGACTTGTGAAATTGTCTGTTTTGAGGTGTGTTAAAATTGCACTCATGATAAACAGATAAACAAGGAAATTATGCAAACTGTCAGCTGTTCATTCTCATTCATAGCATATTTTATAATAAGTTGGTTTTGTCATTGAAGAAAACAGCAAAAAACATTCTGCACTCATTATGAGTTTCACCACAAGCCAGTGTAAAGCATTGAAAAGATGTATCTCTTTGCTTAAGTCGTGTTAACATATTCTCTGTAGTACTGCTGCTGCTCTGTTCGTCCCTAAAGAAGCATTGTTTGGACAAAGCTGCAGTACAGATGCAGACTACTGTAGATGCAGTGTGGGGAATTCCAGCCATGGCTACCACATTTTGGTTAACCTCAAAGATTCAAATTCAGGATTTTCTTGACAGATTGTTGGGGCTTGTTTCAAGACAGGGTTCAACTCAGAAAAGAGGCAAAAAGGGAAGAAGAGTTTTAAAATACAATAATATACAAAGTACCATAGTATAACGTGATAGTGAATTAAATACAGCTGATATCATTCATTACCGCTAAATGTACCCAATATATACTGATTTTACCATATTTTAATTTTCTAGAATATATATATAGCCTACATATATATATTTCTGTCATATTTTTGATGTCCCATCATCACAGGATGTCAGTTCTCTTCCATCAGGCCACGTGTGATTTCATATGTGCTCACCACCATGACTTTGCAGGTCACTAGCACCATCCTGTGGCCTTTGAAGAATAACAGCATTTACATTTTTGATCGTGTACATACATGATTATCATGTTCGTCCTAATGAGTTTGTATTACCATAATATTTTTGTTCAGTGATCATTATTGTGATATGTACTTTAACTTTTTTTTCATCGTAATGTTTTTATAGGTGTGAACTGTATGGGGGGTGGGGGGTCTGTAACATATCAGTTAGTTGCCCTTTATGTCAAACTACATCCTCTCAGCAACTAACATTCCATCTCATTAGAGCTACTCTTCAACATACCAACCCATGTAAAATGAATTGTAATATATTTGTCTTTTGCAGAACAACATTACCAATCAAGGCTATCTGTTTAAGTCGTACAGTTCAGATGTATGCATACTTGGGTCAACAGTGTCTGACAAAAAGGCATAATCCAAAAAAAGCTTTTGGGGAAAGAAAAGCCTTATTTTTGTTGTCTTTTGAGTAGTTGTCAGATGCCTCTGGGGATGTGAACTCTATTCACAATGCAAAGGACAACATGAAAATTTAGTTCAAGGGAAATACATTTGAAATATTCAAAAACTCGAGCTGAGATATTTCTGCCCTGAACTATGGAAAGATGCCATATGAAACCGAACATCAGGTATGTAAGAGGAGATACTGAGGAGGATATTATAAAGAAAACAAAGTAGGCTAAAGCTGAGTTAACACCGCTACAAAAGGTCAGATCTTTACCTTGTTGTGACAGATTCCATCTTGTGGCTGACCACAAAGGAGAAAACCTTTAGGCATTGATGCTTCACACTGATTTTTCTTTCTTTGTTCAGTCAGTCGGAAATGTGTGAGTTAAAGATCAGACCTCTTGTATGAGTGTAAAACCAGACATTGGTAGACATGGAGGCCTAAAATATGAGCCTTATTGACTAAATTATCATTCAGTCGGAAATGTGTGAATTGAAGATGAGACCTCTTGTATGAGTGTAAAAGTCGTGGTAGACATGAAGGTTTCAAATATGAGCCTTATTGACTAAATTACAGAAGGTGTATTATTAAATGACAGAGTGGATGTTTTGTATGTTTTTAGATTCAACTTCTGGTGTCAGAAGTGTGGAAATCAAAGGGAAGAGTTGTGTTAAATTTATAAGGATAAGGATAAAAGCCTAAAACATCAAGTCATTATTTCAGTTTGTTTCAGAACAAAACATGAACCCAAAGGTCATGACAGTGTCTCTTTCATACAGTGTGATCATCAACATCTTTGACTAACTCAAAGGCATACAGGATCAAACATTGAACTGATGAAACGTGTGCAAGGAAAAGTGCTCTGTAACTTCACTCAAAATGTGTTCCCTGCCACAAGTCTACAGTTCACCAGCAGGATAGACTGTTTGTTAAAGTAGAGTAGGCTGAAAAAGGGGAGTTTTCATATGAGGAGGACACATGTAAACCTCCAGAAGGTGAACCTCCACAATGTGAAAATGAAGAAAGTAGTGTCAAGATATCAAAGTATGTAAAAAATATTTTCTATCCACACTATGTACAGTTGTGTACTGTCAGCTATATTTGGCAAATTTCAGAATATAAAAAAGAGCAGTACAGTTAGATACTAGTTTGTATGTTCCAAGTTTTTATTTAAGTTTTTTTCCTTTTTTGTAAAAGCAGTGTCTACTATGCAAACTTGGCATTGGTTATCATGATAGAAGTCTATAACTATAGCTGTGCTTGTAAGTGCATTTTTATTTTCATGTTACTATCAGGGGTGATTTTATTTGATTAGTGCGGGGTAGTGTTGCTCCATTTTAGCTAATTCTGGCACGCTTCATGAATCTTGCTCAATCTTGCTGAATGCTTGCCACTCTATCTCCTCTAATTGTTTTCTGTACAAAGTGTAAGAAAGAATTTTTAAGACAATTAAATTATATTTATAAGCAACACTGAAAATGTGTAGTGCCTTTGGTGGCTTATTTCTTCTGTTTCATTTAATATGTTGCAGCCTATATGTTAAAGGGAAATAGTCAAACACAATTTGTAAACTATGAATTTGTTTTGCACTTCTTTGACTTTTATTTTCTGTGAAATTGACATTTACAGGTTCCAGACTCAATCATTTGTTGGATGTAGTACCCTAAAGGGGAGGAAATTGAAAAAGAAAATCCTTATGGTGTCACTGTTTAACATGCTGTGTGCTCTACAGTACCGGCGGATTGTAATGAGGAACACCACTTTTTTTTTAACAAAGAAAATATGGAGAACATGCCTTAACAGTAAGAGGCACTGCCAAGTGACTCATTAGTATGCACCTTGTTCAGCCACCACAAACTGTGCATCAGCCATATGGATGAGTGAAACACTTTATTGGGGGAACTTTCAACCTTTTACTGAATGAATAAAAACACTGCTTTCTCTCACAGACAACTACAGTAGGTACAGATTAAATAATGCACATCAACCAATAGGAAAGAAAGGGCATTTATAACACAACAAATCTGACACACCCAAACCTCCGATGCTGACAGTGCAACCCTTTATTTCAGTTGGCACAGACCAAAAAAGAAACTCACTGACCTTTATAGGAACGTTTATCAAGAGTGTTACAAGTGGATTACACAAGCTGGAAATTAATTGATTAGTTCTAATTGAGGGAAATCTCAACTGGCACTGCTGTGATGGCAGACCAGTGGAAGAACTAATGGCCTGCTGACTGTGGTGATTTTAGGTGTCCAGATTTACCTGGAGAGCCACATCATGCTGAGGCAGTAAGGCTGTTTAAGCTTCTTAATGCTTGACTTCCACTATGTGATAGTTTAAATTACTGGGAAAAGTTCCCTGACAGAAGCCAGATGATTTCTTTATGACAGCTGCAAACTGTTTATTATGGTGAATCAATTCTGTAAGTAGTTTAGGTGAGGCAACCTTATGTGATGTCCACAGTATTCTGGTGGTGTGATCAATTGGGGATAGCTGGGGGTGTTTGCCAGGTGCAGTCAGTTTTTCAAAATATTGTTTGACAGTTTCAAAGTGAAGCCTTCTGGTCCAGTTTGGGTGCAGCAACTACCAACAGCTGCATAAAACACACATACACAGTGACTGATGACACAAAAGTACTGAGGGTATTTTGTTTTTTTGATAGAAGTCCCCCATGACAAATGACTTTTGGTACTCCTAAACTAACACAGGCACAACTCCACACAGTTATAATAGATCACTACATCATCAAGAAAGACGTCAACACTACGGTTAGTGTACAACAGTTTCTGATTGCCTTGGCAGAGTTCCCTTCCTGTAATTGCTGTGGAAAGCCTACGGATGGCACCGTTGTGCTTAGAGCACTCCCTTATTGTAACGGTTTGATCTTTAATACAAGTTCTAATGGGACGCAAGGAAACAAAGAGGCCTTTTGAGCCTCAATCCAAAATGATTTGGACATAAACTTTATTTTTCACATATAGTCTTAAAGAGTTTGAGTTTTACATGGAAAATATGATTTTACAATTTTCATTACCAATCACAACTCAAAAATACAGGTATATCTTCTCTTCAGTGTCTAAAAACTTTACCAGCATAAACAGAACTTTTAAAGCATCAAAATACACTTTTTTTCCTGTCACATAGTGTCAGTCTTTGTAACCAAAAGCAATCAATTTATGAGTGACAACAATGTGTTCAGTCCAATTAAAACAAAGATAGTGGTGGGGTGACAGTGTTTTTGAAAGGAGGTGTCAAAGTGCAATTACAGATTGCCTTTAAGCACATCCTTTCTATACTATCAATCAGATCTATATCTACAGGTAGGTTAGCTTTCACAGAAAGCAGCGATATAGTTTTCCACTCACTGATCAGTAGCTTGTTTGTGTGACTCTGCAGCTACCGTGCCAAGTCAAACTCAATCTCTTTCTCCATGGCCCTTGGAGCATGTGGACAGGAGCCTATATCTGTTTTTAGAGTCCTCTCACTAGCTTGAAATTAAATTGTCTCATCTTCTCTGATATACAGAACAGGGCCTCACACGGCCTGATTGTTCTTTTAATTATTATCAATTTAGTCAAACACCTTAGTCCTGTCATAAATTTTCCAATGGGGAGTTGTGGGATTCTGGACTTTGTGATCCTGCAACGCCCACTTGATCTTCTTGCTTCCTGTCCCACCTCCTTTCCCCAGGAAAAAAGGTATTGGTCAGCCTGGACCAGAGCAAGCTTGATTGTTAGTGCCCTTTCTATGTGTGTAACACACACCTGGCAGTGCCTGTTCACAGCTTGATATCCTGTGATTCTGACATCTTGGCAAGTGTCTTTTTGACCCGCAGAGCTGTGAGGCGGGAGGCCGGGTTGTGAGCCCAACACTCTGTCATCAGCTTTCCCATCTGTCTCAAACACTGTGGAGACACACCATAATGTTAGGAAGGTCATCATTTTGTGTGTGTGTGTGTGTGTGTGTGTGTGTGTGTGTGTGTGTGTGTGTGTGTGTGTGTGTGTGTGTGTGTGTGTGTGTGTGTGTGTGTGTGTGTGAGTTGTGCATGCATATGTGTATATGTAGCATATCTCACCTCATCGCTGGTCCATCGATTGGGGAAGGATGGCCGTAGTCTCTTGATGCAGACCACCTCTCTCATGTCTTCATATGAAGGGTCTGTAGGGACCAAGTCATGGTATGGCAACTGGTACTCTTCAAGGATACCTATCAAAAATAATTTCATAATTGTGTGGTTCACATGTTGTTTGACAATGAAGGTGTTGATACATTTTGTCAATTTAGATCCCAAAAATGTTTTCAAAGTTTTCAAAACTGTACCAAATTGCCATAAATACATACAAAGTGTATTTTTATACCTCCTGACACACAACGCCGAGCAATCTCCCAGAGGATGAGGCCAAAACTGTACATGTCTGCCATTATGTATGACTGAAAATGACTTCTGTTCAGTGTCTCATCCAGAACCTCTGGAGGCATGTAGCGCTTTGTACCCACTCTGGTATTGGGAGGGATGTCTACCTCATTGGTGTCACTGCAGAATTAGAGATCAAAGTTATCTTTATAAATTGGAAACAAGTACTCAACTCCATAAGCTAAGCAAAGTGTTTGATCATTAAAAAATAGATTTAAATTAAAAAATAATGAAATATGAATATTTCAGAAAATAATGCAAGCATCTCTTTGTATGCTAAATAGCACTTGCTGTGCACACTCACCTGATGAACTTGACCGCCAGCCCTAGGTCAGCTATACAGCAGGTCCCATTTCGTTTCACCAGTATGTTTTTACTCTTCAGATCCCTGTGAGCAATAGCAGGTTTGCCCTGTGTGCCAAAGATCTCGGTGTGGAGGTGACAAAGGCCTGATACAGATGAGTAAGCCAGTCGCAGCATGGCTTTATTGTCTAGAGTGGTTGATTTGAGGTAGTCATACAGAGAGCCATTTTCATGGTAGTCAGTGATTAGGTAGAGTTGGGTCCAAGAGCCAGTTCCTTTAATATCTGCAGCTATAAAACCTATGGATGGAGTGGGGGTTGGGGGTGAAGGGTGAAGGGAGAAAGAATTTAATAGGGTTTCAGTGGACTCAAGGAGGCAGTCTAGTCTAACCCATGGTCTAATAGGTTCCCTTGTAGCTCTAGCTCAGGCAATTAAGGCAGATATAAATGACTACTTATGTCCTCAATGAAAACACTGAGATGCTAAATCAATTAAGCATAATCATAGAAGCAGAGCAGAACAGACAACTCTTATTTCTGCTGTGTGGTGAATATACAGGTCCCTGAAATTCTGTTTAATATTTAAACCTTTATCTAAATAACTAAAGCTCCTGGAATATTAAAAACCAACAGAGCCCCTGCTTTGAGAACGAGAAGTGAGAATGCATGTTGTGCTTAAGAGATGACAATTTCACTTAGTTTTAATTATACTGTATGGTACCACTGTTTAAAATTAATGTTGGGGAAAAAAAGTTACCCACCAAACAAATAATGTATAAAGTCTGAATATCAGCACACATATAACAATATCAGTAAACTTTTCACAAACATTTCTAGGTCATTTTAAACTTCAGTGTTTAACGCTCTTTTGAGAAGCTTTAGCACTGCCTGCACTGAATAGGGGTCTTTAAATTTGACAGTGTAGTTTTATGTGCTGCATCTGATACTGTTTTCCATGAAGCTGCCAGTTTTTCTCTTCTTATGAGACCTCAGTATCTTATTCTTGGAGTTTTTTTTCTCCAGTGGATTTGATATTATTATTTCAGATCTTCCATTCTTCAGTGTTCCATTCAAAATGAATCATATATTTTCAACTGTGGACTGCAGCAATATGCATTACAGCATTATTTTTTGCTTCTTATTTACTGACAAGTGATCTCTTGCCCCACTACTTAATTACTATGCATCTTGTTGCATTTAATTATGCAAACTTTGGTTTGCAGTCTGTTGTTGTCTTCTTTATAATTTGTTGTGGTGTATGTTCTCTTGGCTATAATTGATCTGTTTTGGCACAGTAGTGTGATGCAGCAGTGTGGTGCAGCATAGTTAAAAATGGACAAAGTCCAACTATGGTGTATTCTTAGTAAGTGTTATTTGCAGGGAGTATTTATTGTCATTTTGTTTATTTTTGCTACAATACCAATATATGAAATTTCTCTATGTATCATAATCATTGATTTTCTATACTACACTACACCATTTTTCCATTGTGTAGGATTACTGTTACTATGAATAATCAAACAAATTATGTCAACTGACTTCAAATCTCAGTTAGAAATTTGGTTTAATGCAATGCAGCACAAAGAGTACAGTAAAGAGTATGGATTGATTTTAAAGAACGTAGAAAATTAGGGAAACAACCAGAGCAGCAGATAAGCATGTACAGACAGACACAGACCCAGATAGTTTGGCTTTGCACAATGTTACATGTGAGAGGCAGGCAGGCAGTGTGACACCAAACCCAAAAGAAAGAAACTAGTCTTACCCAGTATGTTCTCATGTCTCATCAGGACGGTCTGGTAGATCTCAGTCTCTCTGAACCAACTGGCCTCCTCAGTGGTGAAGAAAACTTTCACAGCCACCTTTTCTCCCCTCCATCTGCCCATCCACACCTCTCCATACCTCCCCTTGCCTATCTGCTTCACCATCTGAATCTGCTTGGCTATCGTTCTTTGCACCTGAGGAAGAACAAAAAGTGGGAAAAGGTTAAGTGCCGTCTTTCTAGATGAACTATTCAGATCCTGACCTATGTCTGTCTTGCAATTTGGGTATCTCACCAATAGAGGGAGCCCTGAGCCTGAGCCAGAGCTTTGCGACTGCTCTATCAAGTCCTTCAGAGATTCTCCAGGGGGAATGTAAGTCTCATCCTGCTCCAGGCCAATACTGTATCGAGGACGAGACACTTGGCGCTTGTATCTGTAAAACCACATAATTTTTCGACATACCTTCTTACGCAAGAAAAGTACCATAAACAAATGGGAATACAAATATGCACTGACGTGAACATTATAATTGTAGGTGTGTGAGTGACTCTGGGTTTATGTATGATTGTTTAATAGTTATATGTAATTACCTGAAGTAGCAGAGGACAATAATAACAGTCAGTATAATGCTGCACACTGTGACTGAGATCAACAAGGCCATGTGGTGGATCTTTCCATCTACATAGACTGGAGATGGAGTAAAAGCATGGAAAAAAAGAAAGGATAGAAAGATGGAAATACAGAGAGGAGGATATGAAGAGACAAGAAGAAATGTCAGTAAGCAAGAAAAACTAAATCCCAAAACACATGTTTCTTCTCCATGTACATTTCTGTCAATTATCCACTATAATATGAAGGTATGTGCATCAACTGGACATTCTCAAGGAAAATGCATGAAATAATTGTGTGTTTAATAAACGTAAGCTGAAACAGAGGACGAAAAAAAAAGGATCAAAAA
Source organism: Scomber scombrus (assembly GCF_963691925.1). NCBI lineage: Eukaryota > Metazoa > Chordata > Actinopteri > Scombriformes > Scombridae > Scomber > Scomber scombrus. The sequence continues at coordinate 17,689,406 of NC_084973.1, forward strand.
CTCTGATATCCCCAACAGGAAAAAATAAATACATGGGAAGGGAAAAGAAAATTATACCAAGAAATCTGTCATCCTTTCAAGTCACTTGAAAGAACCGGTGTACAGTAAATCAAGTACAAATCATATCTCACTCATCAATTTTTCATTTTCTTCTGGCACACAGTCCTTTCCCTCAACAGCCAGAGGAAGCCCTCAGTCTAGTCGATGAATTCTCTTCCTGATCCCCTATGATAGGGTTTCAGATTGATGACTCTGCCCTCAGTGTCTACTGGGGCTTGTGATTTCCCGGGGAATCTAGGCTTACTGTCCCACATCCACAAAAAGACTCTCACACACACATAGAGTATAGTATTGTACACAGCAGAGACCTCAGTATCCTCTTGACACTCGGCAGCTTTGGCTAGCTCAATGTGGGGAAATTTGACGGTATCTTCCACTGTCTCCCCAGCTTTAGTCGTCTTTGACTATGTGACAATGTCATGATCTCTCTATCTCTGATTCCTGTGTGCTCTAACACCATCAGTCACAGTTCTTGGTCCTGTCTGTATCGCTGTCACTGCTGCACTGTAACTGTCACCTGCCAACTAGTGTACACACAGCTCTTTATAATTGCTTCTGTGTTTCATTGGAGAAAAAGAGACGAGAGTATAGTGATAAGAGTATAGATAGAGGTACTTACGAGGTGGCTTGAGTGGTGGCAATGTAGGATGCAGGTTTTTGTTACAGTAATCTTGGTCTGTACAGCATTCTAGTGATCTCCTTTGACGTGAGCTCCATGTGTCCTGCAACACAGAAAAGTGTTTTTCCTCACTCCTTTCCGTTTCATGCTTTCTGTTTCAAGATATGAATTTAATCGGCAGAGATAATCAACTTTCAGTAATTGAGAAGTAATTTAAGCTATTTATAAAGTTAAATATTTAAACGCAACACAATCATGAGGATGTGCTACTAAATAACAAAGAAGTTAATCAACAATGAAAATAACTGCATGTTGCTACATTGAATTTATTTTTTTATTTTTTAATTCATATGAAGAGGTGCAAACAAATACAATCAGATCTAAATGTTCTGCCTTATCATCTTAACTTGTTAAACTCAACATTTTGTAAAGATCTCAGATGGATGGCACACATGAGATGGTCATACAAGATAGGTGGGGGATAATTAGATTGTAATGGTGCAGTGATCTACTCACCCTGCACTGAAATTCTGATCCAACCTGCCCCAGGCAACCTGCAGTCTGGACTGGTACCCCTCCCTCTTCCTCCACCATGGTAAAACAGTAGCCATCCGTCCTGGAAAACAAGATTCAGCAACAGTAAGTAAATCAACCAATAACATAATTTCATGGTAACACGTGCATGTACCAGTATTGTGTTCAGACGTAGTTGCGGTTATTATTTGAGACATTAGGAGGGTTTAGATGGAGGGCAGCAACCTAATATTTTTTGAGTACCTTACAGCTTACCTGCATGTATTATTGGTTGAATCATCTGGGCAGTGGTGATAGCAGTGACACCACAGTAGTCTTTGCGAGGATGAAGCAGGAGATGCACTGCCTCTTGTCTCCTTCCCACTCTCCACTGCCTCCTTACTAGATGCTCTTAGCAGCATACTGTCCAATATATTGCCTACAAAGTATAGAGAAGGTGAAAACAGGAGACATTTAGCTGTGAGATATGGGAAAAACAAGCATGAATTATACATAATGCATTTTTACAGAGTAAAGCACACAGTGCTGACACGGGTCAAGGACTGCATTAGTGGTGCCATCAAATGTGTGGACTCTACTAGAAGATGTTTAGGATACAAAAGGAAAGGAAGGGGATATATATATGGCATATATATATATATATATATATATATATATATAGTGTGTGTGTGTGTGTGTGTGTGTGTGTGTGTGTGTGTGTGTGTGTGTGTGTGTGTGTGTGTGTGTGTGTGTGTGTGTGTGTAGAGACATGCTCCAACATATGGAAGAAAGAATAGCCTTTGAACTAGATTAAGCTGACAATTCATGCTGTGCTGCTACACATGACATACTCTACTTATTGCTCACATAGAGAACGCAAACAATACTCCCAGCCCTTTGCCTCTTTTTGTTATGATCCCCTGCTTATATGCTACCACATTTGTTGCTACTGCTATTCATCATGAGCAAGCTTTTGTTACTGTAATGTGTGCTACTCCAGGCTGTTTTATTCATTCCTTGCAGATTTCGTTGTGGTCGATGCCTTGGTTTCTACAGGTGCTAATTTTTGCACTTATGCATACTGATGTCATCTACGCATGTACATTATTTGCATTTATTTTGTATTAACTGTCTTCTTGGCACATGTATAATGATGGTTTTATATGTTATTTAATCCAGATCTGCTACCGTGACTCCTTTTTGCTGTTCGTATTGCATCTGATAAGCTCAACATCCACCTGCAGATCTGTATTTTTTAGTTTAGTTTAGTTTCCCTGCAGCAGAAGTTTAATTCCCCAATGTCTGCTGTACCAGTGTTTCCTTGCAGGGAGTGATAACATCAGATTCAAGACAGCAAAAAAAACAACTCTGTACATACTCTGTAATCACATCATAAATAATGAGTGACAATTCCAAATGAGTTGTCAAACTGAACTGACGCATACTGTAGTGAGAAAGATACTTGAAACCACTATCAGACTGAACAAAAATTGACAAAAGTAACGCTCAGAAACAAAAAAAAGCAACATATACAGTAGAAAAAAGAAAAACAAACTTTAAGCTTGAACACCTGATACTGTGCAATATGTTCACTCACAGCAGATGTTTTTTTACTCTAACAACTGATACAGTTCTTAAGAACTAGAACGAAGCTGTTGTATTCCCTACTTATCCTATTTCAAAAGGGCACCTGTTTGTCACTTGAGGGGGGGAAAAAGGATCACGGAAGTGTCTTTCCTTCATGGCTTTTAAGATTTTCATTCATTCCAGCATGATCATTGAGACCAGATGCTTAACAGCTGCAAGCAGAGATGGTCCAAAATAAGCATGAGTCCTTCCTCTCTGAAATAAACTACTAGCAGATACAGAATTTGCCCTATTACTCCACTTTCAACCTCTTGTTCTATAGTTCAGCCTCTCCCATTTGAATGAGAACCAGCAAATCCTTCTACAAAATAGCTGAATAGGCACAGTCATGACATAGAATTGAAATATCTACTTTCATTTCTCTGTGCAAATGTTTACTGTCTTCATTTTGTTATATGCCAGAAACAAATGAACATGTTTCAAGCTAAGAGAAAATAGAGATTTTACATTTTACAGAAATGGTTGTCACTGTATATGGTCAAAATTACATAAAATGACAACATTTACTGAGCAGTGGGAAACTCCAACTACTGGCCACGTGGGTGTTTAGTTGTACTTATTGGGGGCTCTAAAGCTGGATTGTCCTCAGGGGTTGAGGTTCTTAATAGTCTTTGTAAAAAATGTGTGAAGTGTAGATGCCAGTATATGATGTCATATACTGGCCCGTACCCTCAAACCCCTGGATACTGTGTATCACAGTTCTCTTATAACATGTGACAATCTGTCTATCTTTAAGTAGGGTTCCTGCTAATCTACTGCAACGTATCTAGCTGTGCAACAACAAGTGGGCTAGCAAAATTAAAACACTGAACCTTTAAGGCTAATGTGACCTGGTAGTGATGCAGCAGTGCGGCCACTTTTAAACTACAACTCTGACAACTCTGGGTTTTTTTTTCTTTCTTTTTCTCCATGTCTTTTACTCACATTGCTCAATACATTGTGTCAGTTCTTAGTGCCACAATCTTAATAACTGCATATACAATTTAGCCTATCCTTTTCTTTAAAGCGTGCTATCCTATTTAACAGTTATTCTATTTTATGTGTGTGTATGTGAGTGTGTGTTGAGCAAAGTGAATGGAAACAGTTTTATTTTATGAGATACAGCGAATGTCGTTGTATGTGAACATACAATGACAATAGATGCATTCATTCAGAATCTGTAGAGAGCCTCACCTCCGAAAAACTACTTTTTAAGAAAGGAAACTTCGAAATGCTTATACTTTCAGGGTGACTATGTAGGTGATATCTTCTCTTTCATCTGAGCAAGGCTGTCTTTAACAAAACATCAAAGAACTAGAGATATACCTCACTGATAGACTGGAACATACAGACACACACATTACTACACAAATGTGCCAAAAAAATGTATGTGCGTGTTCCCTTACGTCTTTCTGTTTGCCTTGATTTATTTCACTGTTACTGATATTTTATCTGCTTTGTTGTGTTGCACTTGTATTATTTGATGTTCATGAATATGTAGTCACAAAGAGTTACCACTTGAAGTGATGTTGACTATAGTGACTACAGTTAAAAGAAAAGTAAGTCTTAAAGTAAAACATAACTCAAAGATAGAATACTGTGTTTGCCAGTTATATTCTTATCTAATGCTACAAGGTTTTTCCTATGTGTTACAATCCAGGAGAAAATGCAGTTTAATGGAAGAAGTGGTGGAGCTCATTCACCTCGATTATGTCGACTGTGATACATTTTCACACAGATCTGGTGGGGTGCCAGCTCTAGAGCCATAACTTTAGTCAGCATGTCCAGTGCGGCTCTAGTGGCACAGTAGACAGCATGGTCTCTGAGTAAATGTGAGTATGCACACAATTGAGAAACACCCTGATGTGATTTGACATTGATTTCTAGCACTAGCACTAAGTCTGTCTTTCTTTATGATGGACATATGTGCAGTGTTAAATAGACCCAGTATCGTATGTAGTCTTTCCTCATCAGACAAAAACATATAATAAACATGCATTACTATAGAGAAACTTCATAAAATGTTGTCTTTATGTTTTTTTTATTTGCACATGGGATACTATCAAAATAAAAAATAAAAAATAAAAATAAAAATAAATGAATAAAATTAAAATAAAAAAACTTTAGCAAATTCTTTCAAACAAACACTTCCCTTTGTAAATGTCTCTCTTGTACACACTGATAATGTGTTGACAATACCAAAAGAGAGGGACGGTAGGGTTTAAAGGGGTCACATTAACAATTGACCAATTTTAGAGAAAGGGAGCGAGGAAGAGTAGGAGGGGGAGAAGAAAGGGGGATTAACAAACGAGAAGTGACAGAGCTGCAGGGAACTGGTGGGCAGTTTAGCAGCACACAGAGGGGACAGAGCAGAGGCCACTGGCCTTTTCCACCCTTTCTCTCACTCTCTCCCCCTTCCCTCCCATCACTTACTCCATCCTACTCCCTAATGCTCACTCACTTTGTGTCCCACTCACTGCCACTCACTGGTACCTCTCACGCCCCCCTTTTTCATCTCGGTATATCTCTTTCTTTAGCCCTCCTCTGCCCCTCTCCTGCTTATCAGCCTTAAATAAAAGTTTTCTTTCCCCATTTCAACCATATCTCATTATTTTATTTTTCACCACTTACTCACACAGCCTCTCAATCTTCTTTTCTGTTTTCTCATCTTCCACTTCCTTTGGCCCTTCCTCTCTATGTGAGTCCCGTGGATAGTCATGTGATGTGCTGCTGTGCTGTTGACAAAACACAAAGCCTTTCCCGTCCACCTTACACCTGGGATCCCTGGCTACTGCTCTTTATGTGTGTGTGGATGTGTGTGTGTGTGTGTGTGTGTGTGTGCATGTGTGTGTGTGTGTGTGTGTGAGAGAGAGACAAAAAGTGGGAGAGATATAAACAGGCAGAAAGCCGCAGCCTAGCAGAATGTTGTTTAATTCATTAATGGCAAAAGGGAAAACTTAAAAAAAAAAAAACACACATGGAATTTTAAGTAAAAATGATCAACCCAAGATTTATTGGATTATCTGTGATAAATCAGGAATCATTACTGGGTTCCATGTAACAAAATGTATGCCATAGAAGACTTGTTTGTTATCAGCTAGCTATTTGTGTATTTAAAACTGTAGCAACCATACAATTCCCCCAGTCACATTACAAAACAAAAACATTATTTACATCTTTCCAGTATGCTGAGATACTTTAGCATTACCAGGCTAAGGCCCATATATTCTGACATTTCATAATGTAATATCAGTGGAATTGCTTTATCTTACAACTGTCACAATAGCTACCTTACGGCTCCCCGCTATCTCCTGACTCTTTGGAAATGTCAGGCATGCGTATGAGTCATCTGTGGTAATCTAACTATGTATCTCTTTGTATCTCTATCTCTTATCATGTTATCTTGAATCAGTATTACACTACTTGGGATTTGTTGTTGTTCTTGATTTTTTTCCTTATTTGTCATATTTCTCTTTCTATTTCTGACCAGCGGATGCTTTGGATACAGAGATTGATGAGTGTTTCATTGGTCCTGAGGGTAATAAGCTGTTTTTCTATGAGCGTGTCCCATCTGTGTGTGGGAGGGAGAATGACTAGGGTCATATATTTTGCTGTTTGAGAAAGCGGGAAGGCTTTGACCATGCATGTTCTTCAAATCTTATCTCAGAAAAACATTAATGGAACTAGCACATACTGTCCATTGATTGTGGCTGGTGAGAAGAATAAGTGTTCCATAGAAACAGACAGCTTTTCATCTAAAATGTATTCAGACCTTGGATTGATGAGAGGGGCCAGGGACAGTAAATAAGAAGTATAAGAAAATATTGTCCCCTGGCCTGGTTTTGTCTGTTAAGTGCAACCCCTTTGCACTGACCAGTGGGGCTCAAGTCCAAACTACACTAAGTGCCACTGATGTCAAAACATACTGCAAGTTAAGCAATATATGCACGCTGAAACTGGCAGAATTTCCAGGTGCTTCAGAAACACAATCATTGTTTCACGTTCTTTCACTAAAATGGCCTTTCAGATACCATTATGAGCTTTCAGGTCTCCCCTATAGGCTTTTCAGTCTTGATGGCAGGATATAGGGGCCACTGTCAACACGCAATTAACAACCGTGGCCTCATGAACCCCCAAAAGCTAAAAGGCCTCTTTTCAACAGATGCCGCTTTGTACAAACTGAAACAAAAAAAAATGAAAGAAAGAACGAAAGAAAGAAGACGACAGATATTTCGATAGACAAAGGGGATAGAAATGAGTGAGAGGGATATTGTGCATGAGATAGCAAGATGAAGAGGGGAGATTCAGAGGGAGATAGACAGAGTTAGACACACAGAGGGGAAACAGAGGGAGAGAGAACATATTCATTAGTCATCTTGGCCGTGTCAAACAAGGCCTACCAGAAAAGCCCTTTCACCGAGCCCATGTAAACACTGCCTGCCTCCCCCTTCCACTTAAGACACACTCATTTGACAACACTGCCACCCCCCACCCCACTCCCACCCCCTCCTCTTTCCTCCCTTCTCTTCTAAGTAGTAGTTCATCTTCCTGGTGTTTGACAGTGTCGTCTGTGCATCAGAAGAAACATGGAAGGTGAAAGGTTTTTGTTTTTTTTCCTCCTGCTCTTTCTCTCCCTCTCTGAAGTTTTTGCCTTTCTCTCCACTTCCATGTGCTTTCAGTGCCTATTCTTATCTCCACATTCTTCTTCATGTCAATGTTGAGATGAGCTGAGCCATCCCACATGTACAGGAATGTCTTAATGAACCCCATTTTGTAAACTAGTGGATGGATGCTGGGAAGCTGACTTGTCTGTCTTACTGTTTTGGCTAAACTTGAGTCCTTGTTGAACCAAAAGTTCAAGGTTTGGAATTAAAATGAGTCCTGAGTAAGTCCTGAGTCCTGTAAACTCTCTCGGTTTTCTTATCTTAATGGCTATGTCTTATCCTGATAAGTCATTGAACAAATTATAGTCCATATAGTATACCACCATTATTCTGATTGTGGTAGCAGGATTACTGCTCATAAACCACAGCTGATCAAATTATATCCTCTAATATTTGAAGGAGAAATATCAGGCTGGATCACTTACACTTCATGTCAAACTTGGATTCAGGGATTGTGCTTACTGACACTTGTATTAAAGCAAAATAATGATTCTTCGATTCTTCTTTTTCAGTCTCTAGCTTAAAGGCACACAATCTCAGCAACGGAGCTGTGGTCTGCTGTATACACTGGTGCCTTGAGGGAAGTTATGCATCATTACTCCTCCACCCCTTTTCCTTACAGCTTTCAAAAAGAAGCCGATTCTGCTCTTGTTCTCTTTCTTTTCTCTTTACCATTTTACAAAACTTTGCTTCTTTCTTCTCCCACATTTTAACACCTCTTTATCCATTCACTCTCCTAAATCTATCAGATGAATTCTAAATGAGATTGCTACTAAAAGAGCACAAGTAGCTACAAAACATGGGGACATTGAACACTGGTTTTCATATGAGAAGCAACATGGCAATTGCCAATGAAATTACTTTTTTATTGTTCAGTATTAAAAAACATTAGGATGATTAACACGAACGGAAAACGCTAGAAAAAAACAAGCTCTCCAAAGTGAATAGTGACTGACCACAAAGCATCCAAACACAAAAGAGGAAAGTGGTGCCATGCGGCATACACAGAAAAAAATAAAATAAAAAGTTTTTCTTTGATAACTACCTATTTTAAAATCTTGTTATAGATGCATTCAGTTCTTCTGTTCTCCAGCACAACATCATCAACAGCTCTTTAAACATTCCTTCATTATGTCACACTGATCACTGATGAATGATGCGGTAATGAACCAGTGCCAGTCTTTGGTAATGCAGCTGTCATCTGCCAGCTTTATGCTGGGACCAGTGGTGTGTGTGTGTGTGTGTGTCCTCTTTTATGGGATGAGTGACAGGTACACAAGGGTTCCGGAACTCTGAGTTCATTCCAGAAGGCCCTCAGCATCCCCTCAGTGGAATACAAGGAAATGATGAAACGGTCCTTTAAGGAGGTGTGAGAGAGCAAAGCAAAGAATAGAGAGGAAGGAGACCAGCTGGTCTCTCAATCAAAAGCTCCTATGCTCCTTCTCATGGCCATCTGTGGGCTCCTTCTCATCACAAAACATCCCACATCAACTTCCATGTACAGCAGGCATACTACTGGATAGCTGGGCTGTAGCTGTTTACTGTATGTACTTCCAAAGCCTGAAGTTCAAATCTGGCTCATAAACTACTTAAACTACATCCTGACCACCTGAAACTGATCTACCATATAGATACAATAAAAATAAATGTCACAGCCACTAGAGTTAGACAATGTAATGAAGAGACTTTGCTACAGCACATTTACCATTGCCAGCATACTATAAGTCAGTGAGAGAAACTTCAGTATGGCAACAAAATTTTTGAAAATTCCAGAATTTTTGATTTATACAATCCATCAATACAGCAATATAAAATCACATATGCTGTGATGGCAGATTATATCCATACCACCAGCCTCTAGTAAGACCCTATTAAAAAAATCTACATCCAAATCAGGTACATTGAGGCATTTTATTAAACTGTAACTATGAGAATGACTGGCTGACAAAAATATTTACTCAGAGTTCAAAATTGTATAGTTAAACAGAGTTCATGCTCTTCAGAATTTATACAAAGAAGATAACGTTTTCCTAAATGTCTTTTCAAATAACTCCTTTGGAAGACTAATGAAGCTACAAGAAGCATTGAGATCTCCTACAGATCCCTCAAAGCAGCTGCTCTTTATTCCATCAGACAGATGTGTGTGCCACAAAGGAATGCTTTTCCATATGCAAGAGCATATACAGAGTTACACTGCATGACACAATATCAATTTATCAGAGCAATCAGAGAAAACATGCACTATTGCAACACATGATATTCAGAACAGGTAATACTGTACATCTTTAGACTAAGAGAAATATCATCTTAACAAACATGTCAAAAAGAAAAACAAAGAAGAGGCGTCCCCCAGACATACTGTGAATACCCTCTGGATTCATTAAATTTGCTCTAAAATAGCAAAAAACAAATAACCCAAACTTAAATAATGATAGTCTCTGATCTCCACACACAAACACACAACAGCTGCGTGAACCGCAGCAACTGTAGCAGTTACTGATATAAAATGAACTTTTGATGAACTTTAGCCAATTAGTTCCATCAGTGGTTTCTGTCAGTCTCCCACTGTCAAGTGTTTGTTCCTTGTGTGTGTGTGTGTGTGTGTGTGTGTGTGTGTGTGTGTGTCCTACAACTTTTTTCCAAATGTAACCAAATAAGACATTACATCCACAGCCTTAAACATGTGGGTCCTATGCAAACTCATATTCCCTAAAACACCTTAAACTGAGTGTGTGTGATCCACTGATGCAGATATGAAATATTTCCTGTTTGAGTTGTCTACTGCTTGATTGAAGTTTATGTTTTGCACCTGCAGTCTATAAGATCTTGACAAGGGATTCCCTTGATGGCAAAAGGACAAAGCCTCTATATATCCCCTGACCAAAACATATTGCCATAACCCTGAACTCATTAGTAGGGCTAAACATTATATCATTACAGACTTATATAGTCTATGTTCTGTTTTTGTCACAGAATACAACATAGAGTATGACGCAAACCTATCGTAGAGAAATAAGCAGCACTGAATTTCAATGCACACAGCCACAGTCTATTCAAACTTGGCAGCTATTTTTATCATATTGGATATGCTATTCCCGTGATATCATCATGTGACACATTGTTCCATCATGGTGGTATGCAAAAATCATGGTGATAAACAATGGCCACACACTCGCCAAGTCGGTAGTTGGCCATGGCAAATATAACAACCCAAGTTTAGAATTAAAGGAACGTGACACTTGCACCCACACTGTGCATATAACAGAGCAATTAAAAACACTCAAACAAGCTAAAGGTAAGATAGGAAAAGGAGAGTGACATAAGTATAGTAGGGATACTGTATTTTTGGTAGATGCAATCTTTCGCTGCTGGAAACCGTTTGTGTTCATATGCGTTTTTGTGCACACACATAAAGCAAGCAGAGAACACAAAGATGAGAGAAGTTAAACCACAAGGACGTAAACACAATCATATTACCAAGCAGTTTTCAGTCATGTATAGTATCTTTGTAGTGAGGTACAGGAATCTTCTCACCATCACACAATCTCTCCATCTCTTGTCTTTATTTACCTTCTACACTCAACAGTAAGATCCTATGCAAAACAATGAACATACACATTGTTGTTGTATCCTAAAACCTGGTTGTTGTTTTATAATTAGGGTTAGAAATAATCAAGTTTTATTTCTGTACTCAAATGAACATTATATGATCTGCTCATCTCTTGGTAAACACAGTATGTCAGCAGACAAACACATACTAGCTGAAGGATCGCCCCACTTGAAATACCCATCCACTGCATGATTTCTTAAACTAAATACTCACACAGACTTTAAATACACAGCACAACCACAGACAACAACAAGAAGGACAAGGAAAAGTTTAATGTGTAAAGAAAAGAGTAAGTGTAGCAATGTAGAGAAGGAAGATGTATACATTTATGTCATCCAGAAGTTGAAGGTTAGCAAAAGTCACAAACTGATTGAAATTAGACACTAAAAATTGCAACACGAGTTTGGCATTTCTAATAACCTTCTTGATGTGTGATGTGCTGCTAGGTTCTAATATCCAGCCCACAAGTTTCACTTTGTTCAATTGGTTTGAACACAAATAGCTTGATTATAGTGAATGCTCAGATTAATTGAAATTGCTCAGATTTAGTTTATTCAAGTTGTTTACAGTAACCTGGGTCAAGCTGCTCTAATACTTGCAGTTATTTCTGGAATGACGTGTGGTAGCACACATGCCTACAATAACAGAAAGTGCATAATGTGAAGTGAGTTTGTTTATATTTTCTGACCTTGGTGAATTACAAAGCGCCTTGACACAAGCTCTTTTATTTGTGGTTTTACTTGCAATAACAAAGTTGTGACCCTATTGTTTTTACAACCTTCACGTCACACTATCTGGAGGAGAAAAGAAAACTCTTGATGCAAGGAGAAAAATCTGCAAGACCAAATATCATGTTCAGTTGCCTGTGACTTTGAACTTAGATATCCTAAATATATGAAAACTTTCAAAGGTATATTGTCAAGACTGCAGTGGAAAATAACCCACTGAAATCACTAAAATGCAACTAAGTAAAGTGTTATTTGGGAAAATAACTGTGAAGTTACATCTTCCAGTCATTCTGATCTAATCAAATTAGTGCTCACTAAAAGTAGATGTGCATACACCACTGCTTCACACCCTGCGATTTCAATTCATTTCATCTACAGCCTCCATTTAAAGTTATGTAAATGTAGAATGTTTATTTGCTCAATATGTGTTCATTTTCATTTAAATGTTGTGTATCTCAGGATCTGCCACAAGGCTCAAGAGCTCAGAGTCAAGTCTTGTATCAAGCTTGTGCACAATTTGTTCTGGAGCATCACGGCAACAGGGACACATTGTCAAACACAAACATGTGTTATTGTTGCAATAAATGGTTTAAAAACTTTGACAAGACTATCCAGGCTGGATTCATATCACAGAAATGCAGTTTCAAAAATGCATAACTAAACACACATAAACATTCACACACAAAGAGTGTAATAAGATACCGCAAACAATGATTTCTCTTTCAGGACACATCTAGCCCTGGACAGGGTCAATCAAAACATCTATTTGTTGTCAAGCAAAACCACGCATTTGCACGTCATTCACACTGTAGCACACAAATCCAATAATTTTCATACAAAAGTAAAAGCCACTGACCATAATCGATAGGGCTGCATGATAAATGAACAAAATCTGAATTTGAGATGTCCGACACTGAGAATGAAATTTCAAATTTGTAAGTACCTTGCTGTGTGCCTGTAGGGTTTGGGTGTGTTAGTGTATGCATAGGTTAAGTGTGTGTTTGTGAGTGAGGCTGATGGTGTTAACATTACAGCTGCCATGTGTTTATTTCTCAGTGTTCTGGTCTGTGGCGTCTCAGTCATCTCCAGAGGCTTCAACAGCCACTTTCCAAACCATTCACAGCCTGTATGTGTGTTTGTGTATACAGTATGTGTGCGCTGTGGGTGGATATTAATGTATTCCCTATTAATGTGTGGGAAATGTGTAAAGTGAGGACATTAGTGTGTGTTCGTGTGACATGTGTAACACGAACAGATGACAGCATTCTGTACGTGTAATCAGTAAGCGAGGTCCTGGCTTTCAGTTGTGTGTTTGTGTAAGTGTGTTTACAGTTGTATGCGTCCCACTGTCTCCTCCATGTGATTAGTTTCCCATTAACTAAGTCACATATCACCCATCACTGGCTCCAGGCCTCCTCTGTACTATCTCACTGGACAAACATGCTGTCAGCTAGTCCCGGCGTTCACACACACATATACACAAGCACACACATTCAACATCCACTCCCATCTGGACACCCATCGTATGATGATTGTCTCTATTGCAAAGCCATTTGGTTAAAAGTGGGCATCCTGACATCCACAAATGACCTTAAATTACAGCCCGTAATACATTCTTTTTTCACTGCTACATTTGCAGTAGCAGATTCTTTCTTTCCGTCTCTGTTTTCTTCACTCTCTTTCTTCACTTTTCCTTCCTGTGACTGGAAGAGAGCACAGGTAATGGGGTTACCATGTAATCATAAGGTAATCATGAGGTGATTTATTTTAGGTCAACACAAAACATGACAGCATCTTTTAATAAGCCACTAAAACCAATCCTGGCATGAAAATGTTTCACCACTAAATCAAAAAGGATGACTTAAGGGTAAAATAAAAAAAAAAAAACCCAAAGGAAAAGGGAGGAGATGCATTCAAATCCTGACTGAGTAACCTTTTTCTTGAAAAAATGCACTTGCTGTGTTTTGAAATATACAAGCAAATGTATACTTTTCAGTCCTATTCCTGACATATCCTCCTATCTGCTCTTTTTCAAACCTATCCACTATATTGTCCATATATATATACATATATATGTCCATTTTGACTGAATATGCACCAAGTCACACAGCAAAAACAAGTAATCTTAACACTCTCCCAGTGCTTCCACACGTCCCTATCCAAAAAATTGTTCCAGGGGCAGAGAGGAGGTGGAGGAGGGAGTATTATGAGGGGAGTGCGAGTGCATGGAAAACCCTAAGCCCTTATAGTCCCAGCGCAGTGTGGCTGTGACAGACAGCTTTGCACTGCTCCACTTCACCTGTTATCTGTCTATCACCATATTGTGTTGTGTTTTTCTGTACTGTGCTCCCACAATCAGATTATCAAAACTCTGCTTCACAACAATAACCACAGCAACTTTACCGTTCAAAATCACATTTTAGGTATGACTACTGAACTTAAATCATCTCAAATACTACATTCCCCCGACGACTACTGTACAATACTATTAAGTAGCACAATAAAACTGACCGCAAACTGTTCCAAAGCACAACATGGAATGAAATTGACCTTGACAATATATGTTCATCTAAGTCCCAGTTTTCTAGTAAAAGTTTGCAATATTTGCTGACACTGTGGGCTGATATCCTGGCCTCTGTACCCAGGTACATAAATAATAATAATAAAAACGTACAAACATATTTCTTTGACTTCACCGAATCAATTTCCTTTGCCGTAAAAATTACAAACATTTCAAATGCAAATACTTTACTGCTTTTCCATATTAAAATATGTATTTAAAAATGTTCTATATTAGAATAAGTCTCATTCCCTCTCCCTCTCTCTCACACACACACACACACACACACACACACACACACACACACACACACACACACACACACACACACACACACACACACATACATATAACTTCCTCTGCTCCAGCTGTGTCTTAAGAAGTCAGGGCCAGACCGGTAATCTAACTGGGATAGAAGTTACTGGATCTGTATCCATTACAGGATGTTATACCCCTCAGTCCAAAACTCTCCTCACTTCCCCTTACCTTCCACCTTATAGAGGTCATATCAAGGGGACATTTTTTCTGAAACACTCAAAATATGAGCCAAGTATCAAACATGGCATATCAGGGACTCATATTCTTGTTATGCTTTGTCACTGAACCCATATATCCTCAACTGCTGCCACCATATTAGCCTTTTGGGTCTGCCTTTTTAACCCTGGGCCATTCAGAGACTCCCTGGGTAGACTATGGTTTGTGGCCCCAGCTGTGTTGAAAAAATAAAAAAGGTTAAATCTAAGGTGTGAGTTTTCTTCAGGACATCAACAATTTGTTTTCAATGACCGGCAGCAACACCTTACCTCTCTGTTTCAGCTTTACAGCCATCAAGATCAGTAGTTCTAATGAGGTATCTGTTTCCACCAAGAGATCTCAACACATGCTGTCAGGAAGCTTTTAGACTGAGAAGCAGAAAGAGCTACATGCAGTTTGGTACAGTGAGTCAGTTCTCATGCCTTCTGTTTCTTATTCAAAAGTCTACAAAATTCAAAATTTTTTCATGAGCATAATAGTTTTGTTGACGACTTCCTGAAAATTAAGTCTACCTGAACCCTGTTTGTTTTCTGCAATTCTTGCTTATCATTTTCATACCTGAATGGAGCTTAATGCTTTTGATCTTTGATGAGATGCATCCATTTCAGCATGGGTGACAATGTCTATCACCTGAACAGCATATTGATTTTCTAGAAAACTAGTATCTGACACCAGGTTTAAACTGACATTAAAAGTAAAGAGACATAGAGTACATTTTGTCTCTATCACACCCTGTGAACGCAGTTTTGAGTAAAAAAAAGTTCTTGTGTAAAGAAAACAACAACTCAGTAAAACCTGAAATCATCAAGCAGGTGTTCAGTGACACACATAAATAAAGAGAGAGAGAGAGACAGAGAGAGAGAGAGAGAGAGAGAGAGAGAGAGAGAGAGAGAGAGAGAGAGAGAGAGAGAGAGAGAGAGAGAGAGAGAGAGAGAGAGAGAAGAGAGAGAATCATGCAGCACTCAGATTTTGTCAACAACATAATGAAAAGTAAGAACAGATCATTAAGAAATACGAGTTGAGGAGTGGTACAGCATATTCTCAGTACTTGGAGATCACAGTGTCAAACAACAATATTTGTTAAGCAATTATTTTGGCTAAATCCATAGTAGGTGTTTTATACTGTTAAAACAAAACCTAAAATTCTGAAGAGAGCAAAAGAGTCTCATTAGCAGGCAGTGACAAAAGCAAAGCAACTGGCAGAGCTTTGACTGTGAAAACTGATACAGCAGTGCTTATTTCCACCAAGGACAATGAAATGTAAGCTATCACGCTCACTCCTCACTTCCCAGAACTCACATTGAAGGCTGCAGCCTGGCGTAGGTGGAAGGTCACAGAAGATCTGTGTGTGTGTGTGTGTGTGTGTGTGTGTGTGTGTGTGTGTGTGTATGTGTAGGTGGGGGGAGATGCACACTTATATTTCTCCTTGAGGAATAATGAACACATTGCCCTTTATTCGTTTGCTGCAGAGACAATTGGCGAGACATGCTGCAGGGCAAACTGTGACCTTCATGCAGACACAACACTGTAACTGTTTACCGCCTGTCTAAACCCTTCAATGACTCCAGTTCACCTGTGGCTATAGGACCAAGAAACACTAGCTAATCAAGTCTAGACTATCACTCAGTCTATCAATCATCCTTGTGCTATTTCAGAGAGGGAATTGGTAAGAAGTAAGAAGAAAGATGGAGAGAATACAGTGAGTGAGGTGCAGATAGTCTGAATAAAAATCTCTCTCTCTCTTTACCTTCTCCATCAGTTTTTCAGAAAACAAATATTTGCCTGTTGAGTCACAGCTGAATCTATTACCAGGACAATCAATCATCTATATGTCAACCTATGAATGAGCCTGTTACTGGTCCAATCAATCATTGATGTGTGAGGGTGTTGGCATTAAAGCCGCTGGCAAAACGCTTTTTGAATACAGTTTCGACAACTTGGAAGGCTCAGGCACACCTGATTCAACTTTAACGAACAGGTTGAAGTTCAATCAGGTGATAGACAAAAATTTTGGCTGAGAAATAAAATGACAAACTTATTGGGTTTGTTTGTCAAATTTACAATGTGGGCATTTTGCTGAAGCCAACGCTGATGCCTTAACACAGTAACTAAAAAAAGAAAAAAAAAAGTTGACTATTTATTTTTACAATTTGGAAATTTAGGTGATGTTCCAGGAAGTTCGAAACACTGCAACAGTCTTATAGGTAAGAATAATCTACCTTTTTAATTATTTTTTAACCTATACAGACTTTGCTGTGAGAAATAGAAGAACAGGCAGGTTATATGAGTGAAGGCTGAAAAAATGTATGATGATTTCGAGTGTCAGATCTATGCAATATCAGGGACAGGCGATTGGTTTTATTGACCTCGGGGTGGAGCACTGATGTTACAATGGTGTTACCACTGCATCTTGGACATCCTAACACCTGATACCAAATCAAAACCACTGCACCTTATGGAGATTCTATCTACTGTATGTCCCGCATGCACCACTTAATTAATGCAGCAATACAAGGAGTACTAGTACTTTTATCCATAAAGATGAATCAGGGGGAAATAAATACACTCTCTAAAACAGGTCTGTAAAGGTTTTTCCAAGTCATGGTATAACCAGAAGAGCTAATCCACAGCCAACTGGAATTGCTTTGGTCCCAGAAATGAGGAGGGCTTTTGGGATGAGAAGCAAAGGATCTTCAAGATTCCAAAGCAAGTCCAGTTACACTTGGATTATCCATTCTGGATTTTTCTGAAATTATATAAACTCAGTAATAATATTGTGAATGACTTAACACAAACAAGAAAAAAACTTCGTTGAGGTCCAGTTTTATGTCAGATTTCACATATGTCTTCTTCTTTGGCAACTGTTCTGAGGCTTCTTGGACAGAGCAGTGTGTGTTGCCATGAATCTAAAACATTCACACGATTTTTATGTCCGTGTCCATGTGTATGTTCATGTGCACAGTGCAAATGACTCAGATATTCATGGCATTTAGACTCTTATTTCTTGCCAGGCTTGGTTTTAATGATAAAACAGCATTTGCAAGCAAAGAGATTAACCAAAAGGAGGGGGTGTTCAGCATGGACTCCATAGGAAAGCAAACTCAACCACTGACAATGACAGGAAAGATGGATGAGAAAGAGGGGACGACATGCAACCAAAGGTCACAGGACGACCTCAGCACATAACACACAGTATGAGGTATGAGCCTCTCCTGGCTTAACTTCAGGACTCCCGGGTGAAACAATCTCTGATGACTTTAAATAGACCAACAATAAAAGGAGAAAAGAAAAATATGCACAGACACCATCATTCATAAGAAACACTGTCCAAGCCTGTAAATTCCTTCAATACTGATTTTTTCTGAATCAGTGATTGTGTTGCTGTGCCATATAAGCAGGAAAAACAACAGAAGCGGAGTATTGAACCTTAACATAACATAACAGACTATTAAATCTGACACGTTCTCCCTCCAACACCTCGCCAATCACACTCCAGATACCAAACATGGTCACAGACAAAGCGGCTGATGCGACTAACGGTAACAATGTCAGTCCATGACAATATAACTATCTGCATATCTGAGAAAATCAGCAAGCACAAAATATGTAACCTAATACCAGAGCAACTTTATGTGAAAATGTGAAATTGACAGAGTGATCAGAAAATCAATACATTTGTAATTTTAAATAATTATTCAAACAAATACAGTCTCCAAATATGTTGACATGTGTTTTTATAGTCTTGCTTAATACTTTTAAGAGATTTTTTATTGTACATATTGATATGAAACATAATTTATTTGCCCTATAATTATGTTTTTGAAATGACTTGATGTCTCAAATTCACTGTTATCAGTCCAACAAAAAACAAAACACAGATCCAAAACCCTATAAATGAAAAAAAAAGAAAGAAAAGAAAATGATCCTACATTTGCTGCTTGGATGCTGACATATAACATTAATCATGAACGATTATTGAAGGTAAAACAACCACAGACATGTAGCATCCGCTCTACAACATTTAGACGCTGATTCCTAAAAGTCAGTCATCACAAATTGCTTACAGACTGTAGACACTGCATGGCAGAAATGAGATTTAAGCTTGCAACTTTTAAAAGTATCATACATGTAGCCACAAGGTGTACAAATAGGGAAAAGATTGAGAAGTGAAACACAAAAACACACACACACACAAAAACAACACGCTGACTCTCAAAAAGCAAACTTTTAAGGTGTAAAAGAGAAACTTGATGAACTTCAGCAGAGCAACTTCAGAGCAAGCTAAGTAAAAACAGCAACGAGGTTGAGGGCAGAAGTGAGTGGAAAAAGTTTGTAGTAACTCACCGTATGCTTGTGATTGCAGAGAGAACAGTCCAAGCAACAGCAGAGGACTCTGGCTCCAGAAACAGAGAGAGAGACAGCGCGTCAGCCTTTCTCCCTGCACTGGCATGGTAGAGTCTGCCGCTCAGCTCCTCTCTTCTCCTCTCTTCTGTACAATCCAACACAACAGGATCCGCCACTCACACACTGCCTTTCGCTCTTTGTGTGTGTATGTACCAGAGAGAGGGAGAGAGAGAGAGAGAGAGAGAGAGAGAGAGAGAGAGAGAGAGAGAGAGAGAGAGAGATGAGAGAGAGAGAGAGAGAGGAGAGAGAGAGAGAGAGAGACAGGAGAGAGACAGAGAGAGACAGAGAGAGAGAGAGAGAGAGGGAGAGAGAGGGAGAGAGAGAGAGAGGCAGGACCGGGCAAGCTCCTGTATGTGTGTGTGCATCCACCGCAACGTGAGAAAGCACCACACCACACAAGACACACCAGTAGTGGCAGCAGCAGTTGGCAGTTGATTGTCCTCCAACCTGACAGTAGCAGCCCAGCTGAGAGAGAGAGACAGAGAGAAGAGAGGAAGAGAAATAGAGAAAGATAGAGAGAAAGAGAAAAGGGAGAAAGAGAGAAAGACAGAGAGAGAGAGAGAGAGAGAGAGAGAGAGACAGAGAGATAGAGAGAGAGAGATGACGAGAGAGAGAGGAGAGGGAGAGAGAGAGAGAGAGAGAGAGAGAGAGTGAGAGAGATGAGAGAGAGAGAGAGAGAGAGAGGGAGAGGGGGGGGGGGGGCAAAAAAGGGGGAGTTTACTTCACTTGCCTAGTAGGGAGGGCTGACCCGCTCACACACAGGGAGAAAGGACATGGGTGGATGGGTGGAAAGAGAGCGGGGGCGAGGGAGGGAGCAGACAGGAGCAAGATGGGGTTTAGTAAAAAAGTAGGAGGAGGGTGAGGAGGATATTGAAAACAAGCAGTGGGATCAGTGGGATTCTGTGCCTTTAACAGCTTACAGGGATAACTGTTTCCACTTTTCATTTTGTGCATGAATTCTTTGAAGAAGGTGAAAGTGGAATGAACAAGTAAAGCTGTACATAGGCTATAACGGACGAGGTTTGAGCAGTGGTACCAGTGAACAATTGATGACCCCCCCCCCGAAAAGAAAATTAACAGAAAATCCAAAAGACCAAAAAACAAGATTTATTTAAACATTATATTCAGACATTCAGCCAGTACATGAATGTGAATCAAAATATACTGACAGCTCGTATTCAGAGTCAGCTAACAGTGTGACCACTTAGTGGCAAATTAATTAAGAACAAGAGCCTCCTTCAAGTGTTTTAAAAGTGAGAGGATTTCAATTGTTTGTTTTGAAACGTGAGAAGGCTAAATCTGCTGTGCACTTACATGCCCCTTGTGATTTTGAGTTCAAATTTAGTCTGAGGCCATGACAAAAAAAGTCAAAACTGTACCAAATAGTCCAGTCTTTGTCAGGATTACCACTCCACAGTATCTTTTTTTCAGTTTTTCAGATTTGTTTTAAGACTAGAGATAATGGTATTTTGAGGAAAATACTACAAAATAATTTGAAAATAATAACCCTGGTTTCCAGAAAACCCACTTAAAACACCTCTCCATACAGCAGTGTGTTGTTAATAAATCAGGTAGCTGGGAAAGACACTTTAAAGGAGCAGTTAGAGATTACATCATCCCTGCCTGGAGCTTTTTTTTGCTAATAAATAAATGGGTTGAGACACTCTAATAGGCCATTTCCTTTTCAGAGCTATCCTCTTTCCTGTAGACATTTACTATAGACAAAATTCAGTGTGTGTGTGCGTGTGCTGAGAACACTATGCTTTTAACAAAAAGGATTACAGACCTGAAAGAGCACAAAATGGAGAGCTATTTTTCCCCACAACAAAACACTGATTGCTAAGTTGATGTTAAATTGAAAGGGGCAAACTCTTTTTGTTTTCATGTTAATCCTTCTGGTTTGTAGCCGCCGCTGTTCTTTGCACTTCTTTTCTTTCTCACACTCGTTCACGTTGTTCATTAGTGACAAACAATGGGCAGCCTGGCTCCCTCTCTCCTCAATGAGAGGAAAAATCACTTCATAAATAAACAGTCCGTTCCTATTCATCTTCTGTCTCCCCTCATTACGCCCTCTCTGAAGATCTTTTCCCACATGAACTTTAATGTACACTATCCAGTGCTCCTGTCAATTCTGTGTCATGTGGAAACAAGACCTTCAGGGTTGCTTTTACAGTACTTTGTCAGCTCAGGACTTTGTGATATTTTCCTCAAAATCTTCAGCATTCAAAGGTTTAGACATCCTTATGCATGATATTATATGTAGCCGCCAAGGGAACATTATTTAGCATGCCAAAGTTGGCTGCCAACATTGGTTGGCATGAAAGTTAATTAATGACTATCAAGCATTGCATACTTTCGGGGGTATTGTGGTGATGCCTAATGTGTTCACAAAACTCATTTCATTGTGTAT
The DNA here is from genome assembly GCF_963691925.1 of Scomber scombrus. NCBI lineage: Eukaryota > Metazoa > Chordata > Actinopteri > Scombriformes > Scombridae > Scomber > Scomber scombrus. The sequence goes on from NC_084973.1 coordinate 17,711,134, forward strand.
ATATATGTAAAAAAAAGTTTTAAAATCTATCATTTATGCACTTTTTCTTAACTTCAGATGTTTCTGTGGTGTCCTTATTTTACAACTTCCAAATGTTCTCAAGCTGTGCTGCCCCTCTACTGAGTAGCAAAGCACCAAATGCAGTCAAAATGTTGCAAAAATGGCAGCAAAATTACGTCTGTTTGGGAGACCTTCAGTGCATCTGCATGTATGATAAAAATAATAAAATGACAAGAATTTTTTTGTTGTTTCTTCACTTACTTTTTCTCTGCCCTCCTAGATCACACTCTGCGATCTCTTTCATTCCTGTATCTCTTTTCTTTTTCTTTTTTTTGTAACTCCGAAACTAACTGCCCTCCCCCTTCACCCTTGTCTTTCTCTCCTCCACTCCTTTTCCCACTCCCCTCCTCCAGTGAACCAGAATGTCATTTCAAGCATGTCTAACCACGGGAAGCCTTTTAAAAACGGTGACAGCATTTGCCCTCAATCCCCACTAGCTGTGAAGCCGTGTGTGTCTGTGTGTGTGTGTGTGTGTGTGTGTGTGTGTGTGTGTGTGTGTGTGTGTGTGTGTGTGTGTGTGTGTGTGCGTGCGTGCGTGCGTGTGCGTGTGTGTGAGTGCTATGACTGTCTTTTGTAATTTGTTGGAGAACAGGATATCATATACACATTAAAGAAGTATGACCCCTTTAAAAACTTTAAGGTATTGTAGGCCGATGCCACAATCACACAGACACACACAGACACACCTACATAGTGTCACCCTCATGCTGGGTCTATGATGAATGGCTAAGAATGTCACAAGCGAAGGATGAGCAGTAAAACTGAAAGAGACAGAGGAGCAAAGAAAAACTGCTGACAAGAAAAACAATAGGACAGATCAGAGAGGAATGATGGTTGTCTGTGGTCCTTTGAGGGAAAGATTTTTGAAGAATTGAAATAATAAATGGAAGATGGTGACCTTTAGGGGAGAAAGGAAGGCTTTTAAAAGGAATGGAAATGCAGATAGGAGTAGGAAGACAGGATGATGGACAATGAAATCAGAAAAGACAGCCAGAGACTTAACTTCCAGCAAATTATTACTTAAAGTGAATAATAAAGCTACTCATACATTTGAATCTAAAAAAGATGGCACTGTTTTTCTTCTCACTGCCTCTGTTTTTCATATGCTAATGGTATTCAAGCTCACTTTGCACATTCGGATGTCCCCAGTGCAGGGAGTCAATATGCTCTATTCACCATTCACTCTCTCATCATTTTTGACAGACTGTCATAACAAAGCAACTTCACATGTCACCAGGTTTCAGTGTCAACACTTTAAAGCAAGTGCAGTTTGCTTCAAGAGGAATTTGTCAATAGTGTGAAAATTCAAAAAAATATAGTACTTACATTCTGATCTCTGATATCAGAATACAGTTATTATGTATTGTTACGCTCACTAAACATAGTTGTCTCCAGTGAAAATTGTATTCCTTCAAATTAGGAGATTTTGAGTTTTTTCTTTTCTTTTCTTTTAAAAATGGAAGGATTAAGTGTAAATGTTCATACTAATTAAGCAAAATTAACTATTTAAAACACAATAGGATTATCTGAAAATGCACTGACACAAACTCAAATGTTGAAGTTTTGGAGATGGAGACAGCAATGCTTTGCTCTAACACATGGGTTAGGGTTAGGGTAAAGACAATTTTTCCTGCTGTCACATAAAACTGCTGTTCTTCCAAAAATCAGCTATTCTAGGAGTGACAAATAACAAGCACACTCTTGGACCATTGTGTTTTGGGGAAATCAAACAGCAGCTCTTTGCAGTTGACATTCCCAAAAAACATAATGGACTTGGCATACTTGTGGCTTCACGTACAGACATATTTGTTATTCAAATACATCGCCTTCGCTTAGGGATTTCCATCTGTGCCAAATGGGATTTAAAGACCACCTTACCTTTTCCTGGTTCACTTTTAGAAGCATTTATCCCTTTATTTGATGTGTGAACTGCCTAACAGACAGGGGATTAAGTCCATTTTAGAGAAACACCTCTGTGGCACAGCACATCTGCTAATCTCCACCCATTCACTTCAGCATGTCTTTAAACTAACAAGCAGTTTAACATAATCTGCTTTAAGCCTTTCCATTCACTCCTATTCACTGGTGCATTTACATAGCAATCCTTTCTGCCTGAATGGTCCGTGGAGAGCGAGAGATACAGAGAGAGAGAGAGAGAGAGAGAGAGAGAGAGAGAGAGAGAGAGAGAGAGAGAGAGAGAGAGAGAGAGAATGAGTGGAGATGGAAGTTGGGATTGTAGATGTGGGAGCGTGTAAATGGAAAGTGAAAAAAATAGTAACAGGAATAGTTCTTCCTCTTCCTATTACAGTGCATTTGTACTCAACCCCAGGGAGACACATGCAAAGGGAAAGCAAGACAGTGTTGTTTTGTTTTGATCCAGAATTAAGCTTCATATAAGCCCAAAAACCTAAAATATATTTTGTTGAAAAAGACTACAGAAATCAGTTTTGTTCTGCAAAATAGACATAATGGAAAAATAGGCGAAAGTTTGAAGTAGTTGAAATAAAAGATTTATGGATGGAGTGTAAGAGGTGCATGGAAAACTGGTCCATGAGGAATGTGTAAGAGGTGGAGTAGAGGAGGTAAACAGCATGATGATGAAGGATGGAGTAAAAGGACTGCGTATGAGTTTCACACTTTTTCACATGACTGAGGCCAACTGAAATTCTCCCACTACTTACACAGTCACACAAACACCCACCAAATCTCAACCCAGGGAATTTGGTGAGAAAAATGAGGAAATGAGGGATAACACAGAGTGATGAGAGGCGTGATGATGAAGTGGTGACAGAGAAGAAGTCTCTCAGGTCCACCTCTGACCTCATCACTGATTTGTTCTCGATTGACCTTTCACCTTTAGAGAAAAACCCCATCTGCACCACTGCTAGAGAATTTCTTTCTCTCAGATAGGCAGGATGAAAGTCAAAAGTGAAAACAGGAGTCAAACGTTGGAACATAAGTCATGAGGGAAGGAAGAAAGAAACTAATTGTTAAAGTTAGGAAACACTCAATATCTGTCCTCTCTCTTTTTGTTTGTAAAAACACTAATTCTGGTTGTCGAACTGCATCTGTGTCAAAGCACAAGTATACAAGACTGTGTGATGTCTTGGATTTGTTTTAGAGCTGCAACAATTAGTCAGTTAATCCATTGGTCAAACAATAAAAATGATTTACTATTACTATTTTGCGTCTATTTTGATAATCAATTACTCGTTTTAGTGATATTTTAAAAAAAAAGTGGAACATTCTAAGCTTTGCTTTCATGTGTCATGTATGATAATAAACTGTATATCTTTGGGTTTTGGAAAAAGCAGAGCATTTGAATACATCTCCATGAACTGTATGAAATTGTAATACACATTTTTCACTATTATACTAGTAAGCAGAGGATGTACAAAAAAGGTTTTAAAAAAGGCAGTGGGGGTACAGTTTCACTCAAAAATAACAGTGCGTCATTCTCTGAGTAGGATAACATACATACACCTCTGCGGCTATGACAAAATGATCAAATGACTTAAAACTCAATATCCAAACAGATGGAGTTGTGCAGTTTGTACAGCATCTATTTGAAATTCAAAAGCTTACAAGCAAACTATAGAAACACACATATATGGCTTTCAAGGTCTCCTAAACTCTAATAACACAACTCACCAAAAAAAAAAAAAACTTTCCTTTTCCTCTTTTTCTGTCTCTTCCTTTTTTCTGTGTCGCTGAAAAAACACACATATATGCCAACATATACAATCACATACACACACCATCATAAAGAAGGGTCTTCTTTAAAGCATGCATTACAGTGAAAACCTTACTTAGACAATGAAACATGAACTATCATTTAAAGTTATTGTAAATAGTATCACACACACACACGCACACACACACACACACACACACACACACACACACACACACACACACACACACACACACACACACACACACACACACACACACACACACGCAGGTAAGTGTCAAACCATTTAAACTTAATGAAGGCCTAATGACAGACTGGGAATGGCTTTTACAGCTTGTTATTGTCATTGTGAAACCACTCACTGTATCACTTTACAACCACCATAAACTCACTGGCAGGGATAGGTGTGGTTAGGGTGAGGTACAACAAAACTGAGAATGAGTATCAGAAATCCACCTCTGTAATCATGATATCATAAACATTTCAATTACTCTTAATTGCTTTACAGTAGATCTGAAATGAATGAGTAAGTTTTCCCTCAAGCTATCTGGAAAATGCAATGTTTGCTATAGGATTTCAATGGAACTGATATCCTGTTACTTTGCTGGAAGGCTCATAGAGGATGACATAGAACCACAAATTAAAGGCTCAAATTTTCTGTCGAGTACTTGTTGTGTCATAAACAAATTCTGAGGTATAACAAAAGGAGTCAGTTTGTCAGATTTGTGGCTGCATGTTAGGAATTGTTTTATAAAGGAGAAGTTACTATATGCACATTCCTTTAAGGGTAGAAGAAGCCAAGCCAATTCAGCCTTCTGTGAAGAAAAGGGGATTGGGTTGTTAAAAAAAGGACTGATTGGCCAAAAGGGTGGAATGTAAAAAATGTCCCATGAAGGTAACAGAATAGTACACAGAAGACAGAAGAGTCGTGATGCTGCCATTTCCTGAGTGGGAGCTGAACGAGAGAGAGAGAAATAAAGAGAGAGAGAGAGAGAGAGAGATGTCCCACCTGCTCTGTGGGATTTTTGCCTGCCTACTTTTCTGATTCATAAATCTGCAACAGCTTAGCGAATAACTGAGGATCACGATCTGTAGCCACCCACTGTAATTTCTTGTTCCCCACCTGTTTGTCCATCTGTCACATACACAAAATGCACTGACTGAAGTTTGCTGTAACTTTGAGGAATGGTGTTTATCTGGTTGTGTGTCATGCGCAATATCTTGAACACTGCTGTTTGAATTGCTTCAGGGAACTTTGCACCTCCGTGCTTAATTTTGGCATTTTGGATACTGCAGTGAAGGAGCTATTGAGTACCCTACAGCATTTGTTTACATGTTACTAACCATAAGAGGCTACAGACTGTATCATTATTACAGTCTGTGTAGGCAACATTACAAATTCATTAATACATTTTACCCATGAATGTGGTAAAAGTAAAAAAAAAAGAAAAAGAAAACAACTTGTTAATGTCAATTTAAAGTCAACACAAACATTTCAGGGGCTGAAAAATAGTATGGATTGCTTTCAAACAATGGGGAAGCAAAAAAAGTGAAGCTTAAGATTTCTGAACCGAACAACAGCAAAAAGTTCAACAGGAGTTCAATGAGCTGCGGAGGAGGCACATGCCTGTCATGAGGTAAAATAATTGCAAGAGTCCAGTGTTGTTTTTGTCGAGCTGTCACAGCGACAGTTTGGGGTAACAGCCTTGTAGAGACAGCCAAGCAGAAGCTTAATGTCAGCTACTGTATAGAATGAAGGGATAACTGTGTGTTTAGATGTACATCAAGCTGTTTGTGTTTATTTCACATGGCCTATATTTTTTCTAACACATGCCTTGATGCCATAGGACAGATTTACAAGCATGGGGCCCTGGTCATTTTAATTAATCATTTTAAACTAACTCAGTTTGTCCCAGTATAGGTGAGGAGGACCACCTTAAGTGGGAGCTTATGCTAATAAAAG